>NW_024962266.1:8744389-8929443 GCF_019238085.1 Lagopus leucura
ACAATACTTCTAATTGAATACAAGGCATTTTCCCAAATAAAGACAGTCTGCAGAGAGTACAACACATTACAGTCTAAACTCTTGAAAAAGGTCCACCCAAACTTCATTTTGTACAACTCCAAATCCCAGTTAGTTCACTATCATTTCAAGCAACATACTTTCCATTGAGCTATTGTCCTTATTGTCCTTATACTATGTGATTGTAATGTGCCATTAAATACACATACTATAAACATGCATTTCTGGTTAACACAGTTCAGAACAGTTTTTGATAACCTGTGTACACTACTACAGAGTTCATAAGGTAGAAGGTGCAAGAAACATACAAAACTATTTTACTTAGAAACTATAGCATTCTCTGACATAACTGACAAAAATGAACACCAAATGAACACCATCACCAAAACATGTAAAAGGAGACTGCAGGAGCAAGTGATAAGTAAAGAAGAGTGAGCACTGAGAAGCTCAGAGAAAGTAATCAGGAGAGGCTACAAAAACACCTCTCAATCTAAGAGACCTTCTGTGTCAATTTTAAAAGTACAGATATACTGAGCTGCATCAAGTCCTGACTTTCAGTGAATCCTTGACATTATGCCTGTCTTTTGGATACTTTTGAACACGTGTTCCTATACTATTTTTATTACCTGTTTTACACATGCATGTAGAGGTTGCCAAGTTGTATAAAGATCAGTACTGTACATTCAATCACTGAGCTACTTAAAAATATAGCTGTTTGCAAACATGATCTCTTGCCATACCACAACAGACTTCCACATTCTTCATCTTTACCTTGCACATAGTTTGCAATAACTACAAGCACCATAAAAAGCTGCTATCAAGGAATTTAGATTAACCTCCCAGATGCAGTTCTGTACATACATACAGTTGTCTCCTGCTGGCAACTCTCCATTACAGAAGAGCCACATAATGAACTCAAGTTGTTTCCACTTCTCCCTGATGGTTCTAATGAGTTTGTCTTCTCTGCAATATCTTCAGTAAGAGAAATCAGTCCTAAGACATGCAGGACTTCCACTGACTTCCGCAGCAGGTCAGCATATGTAACAGAAGAATGAGCTCAGGACACCAATGTTCAGAAACATCTATCCATCTAACTAGCTGCACACGCCATACATACACTCTTTACACGAGAACAGTAATGTTCAGCAGCCTAACAAAGGCTACTTATCTTCACTGATATATAATGAAGACTAAGATGTCTTCTGTGTTGCTGAAAGAAATTACTACCTTCTCAAACCCATCCCCTGAAAGAAAAGAAAATAAAGTTGGCGATCATTAGCCAGTTTTATTCTATTTACTGAGATAAGGTTTATAGCTCTGATATGAGAAAATTCTCTCAGGACAGCTCACACTAACCTTTTAGCACAGAAAGTATCAAGATACTGAGACATGATATCTCATCATGACTGCTGCCGTAGAGAGGAGGACTTAACGCAGGATAGACTGAAAGGGTCAAAAGTAACCACCAAATTAGGCTCTGTTGTGTCAATTTGTTGTCCCTGGTCTAATAATACACCTCTTGGCAAGCTCTAACAGGGCACCAAGTTAGCATGCTGCTTTAACTTAACCTCTTGCCCATATTTACTTAGGTAGCAAGATTTTTTGTTTTTCACATATGACAAGTGGCAAGAAGGGGGCTGAAATAGTCACTTCAGAGCTTTCCTTTTCTCCCTATCAGGCTAACACAGACATCTGAACAAGTGACTTTAGGTGGGACTCTTGCATGCTTGCTAGTCTAGAGTGACAAAAAGACCCTGATGACTTGCAGGCTGGTCTGAGCCCACAGTGTTGCAGGGAGATGTTCACCAGAGCTGCAAACAGACAGTTCAAAAGCTCAGCTGCCAGGCCCTCTCATGATTTTAAGCCGGAACATGCCATTAGGCTCAGAGCAAAATAAAAACCATACAGTTGTACCAATACAATGGGAAGTGCTACATTTCCTTGCATGGGTGCCAGCCAGCACAGCTGCTAGAACAAAAGTTCAGATTCCAAATGAAATCACCATACTGTGCCCTCAATCTGAACATAGCTGCTTCACTAGCTGAAGGGACAGACTAAGACAAGGAAAGAGGAGAAGCCATGAGGCCTGGTCTGCTCCCATAGCTGCTCAGGACTGAAAAGAAACCAGCTACTAATCCAGATTAACCTTAGGCAATGAGGTGTATGGACACACTTTTTAAGGGAGTTCTCTCAGCTAAACTTGCTTCTTTAGAGTTTCAGGAATTAAATGTAAGCTGAAAATTTTGTCTGTAGGAATCACAAAGAAATTAAACTGGTAAAAGCCTGTGAAAGTGTAAATGCTTTTAGAATTACTGCCATCTAAAGAAAAAAGTGCAGAAACCTAGAGGCAAGAACAGCTCTATTGGCAGAGCTACATTTCTGTTTGGTCCCCATTAGCCTCCCCTAATGCTTTTGTTTTTTCCTGGTGAGTCTAATTGAGCTCGCTTCCTAGTCAGAGCAGTTTGTGCCTTTCTCTGGAATCCAGGACACAGAAGGAAGTCACTGCTTTTGGGCTTCTCTCACCAACTTTGCTCACACATCACTACAATGTTGACAATCCTGCCCTGCACTTCCCTTCCTATGACAGAGCTTTTTGTGGTTTATTTAAGTGTTTACAATCCTCAAACCACAGCCCAAAGAGCACTGCTAAGTTAACAACTCGTGAGATCTGGATGACAAGGCTTTGTCTCAGTCTGCCTGTTCCAACCAAATATCTTAGTGGTAAAACTAAGGTCTGGTCACCCCGGTTTATTCACAGTAATAAGGACTACCTGCACTTCTTGCTGCATTTCGTGTAAAACAAACTCCGTGCCTCAGCGACAGCCTTTGCAGGAGGCTCTCAGAACAAAAACTGAGTCCCTCACTTGCCTGTGCACAAATTTAATGCTTAATTCAGAGCTGTAATAACAAACCTGAACAGCTCCAACACAGACCATGAACCACTGACATTTTCACTTAGAAATATCAAGCAACACTTTTGGCTAAAGCACATCTTCCTGGCACTGTCAGTTACAGGCCCCAGGAGGACACACACTGTCCAGTTACACAAGATACCCACATACATCCCATACAGACAGAGTGGTGAAATCCCAGCCAGAAGAGATAACCAAATAAAAACAGTAGCAGATTTAGATGCCTGCATGCATAAGATGTGGCAGCTTTATCAGAGAAGACAAAGCTTTTGCCAAGGCATAACCCAGAGTACAACAGCTTAGAAGAAAAAGTTCTGCATACCGACTCTGTAAGGATCTCAAAAACCACTGATATTGGTGAACTCAGCAGCGCACAACTGTTTGCTCATGAAAAAACAAATCATACCAGATATTGAACCATCCCACATTCACCATTGGCTTTATGCACACATGGGGTCAGTTACCACAGATCAGTAATCACAGTTGCTTATTCTTAAGATATCGTATGCATCAGAAACGCAATTTGACTTTTAACAGACCTAGAATTCAAATAATGCGCACAGAACAGGTTCCTGAAACACAGCTCAACTGCATCAAGCTAAATGAGACTGCTTTTCCAGTGCCTGAAGAACCAACCCCTGACACTGGCTCCTTTCACTTGGGCTCTGCAACTTTCACCTTTTCCAAGCAACTAAGAGCCAGCCTCCCTCTCCCAGCTGGCAGCAGCAGACAACACACTCCCCCTTCTGCATATCCCTCTCTCACTACACAGTACATGTATACATAGATAAGAGGAGATCACCTCACGGGCATAACCAAAGAATAAACCACAATATTTATTAGCGAAGAAAAATATCTAAGATCCTGCTTTTCCATACACTGACTGACATGTTCAGACTCAGTGATGTTAGGTTTTTATCTTAGGTCTTCCAACTCCTTCCCATTCTCTACTCAGATCCACAAGCACTGAAAAAGCTTCACACCGGTTAGCCCTCTTCTTAATTTTTACTTCCTTAAATCTTCAGTTCTCATCTCTTGACAAAATCCATTCAAACAGGGTTCTCAAGTTAATGGTTAAACTTGTTGTTTGTAGTACCATTAATATAGGTCAAGCAGCACAATAGTTACAACTGCTGAGAGGGAAGGTACATAAAGACACAGTAAGCAGTTCAGGACCTTATTACAACACGTCTATCAAACGCAGGAGTACAAACAATGTGTCTGATTCATCAGAAAGATAACTTCTGCTGACAGTACACAGTGTTCCCTGGAGTCTCTTGCACATGGCTCAAAAATTAAAATTGGAAATGTAAACTACAGACACATTCTTACAAATACATTTCAGCACAGCGAGCAGTTCTATGCAAAGCAGCAGATACAGGCAGTGGGATGAATTCAGCTCTCATTTGCATCACTGAGCACCAAAGAAACTCGGTAGCAGCTATGACTTTATTCTGCATTTTCTCTCACATAACCAAGGGAAGAATTTGTCCCACAGGCCCAAGGACACACATTTTTTCACTGCAGGATGCACATGCATAATGCCTAGAAGAGGGATTACCTTATGCCTTATTCAAGAAAATTCAAAAAGACCTCTGTGCCTCAAAAAGTTAGTATTTCAGGAACAGACAGTAAGTATTTTTTCAAAGCTAATGGCACCCTAAAGCTTCACAACATGGATCATTTCTGCTCAGTGCCAGTCATTCACTGCCTGCAAGTTCAAATACATCATGTTCCAGTTTGGCTCCTGAGCTCATTAGCCAAGGTTCCCAAGCTCAAGTGAATTCCCAAATATGCTACTGGAGCCAAAGCTGAAAGAAGTCAGGCCTTAGGACTGCAAGAGCCTACTGCATGTGCCACAGTCACCCTTCTCTTTCCAATTACTTGCATCATGATGGCACACAGAAGCATGAAACAAGTCTGCAATGTGAAGCACGTCTCTCTCCAATCCCCAACATGACAGCGCTGCCTTTTGTGACCAAGCATTTTGAAAGCACAAATTGCATTTCAGATCGTTTGTCCTTCAAATTAAAATAGCTCTAATAGACTGAGGCAAATGAAATATAAGTAGAAAGCTTCTTATGCATATGACCCACCAACTGTAATTCCAGGATGATCAGTTCAGCTGCTGTGAATCTAGGCTGAAGGGATGAAATTAAGCAGAATATTTTTCACACATAGCAAAACACAGAACTTACACCACAAAACAGAACACACTGCAAGTTATAGCATGTATAAGAACTGGGGTTTTACAACTAGTAAAAGCTGAAGACTGTTTTCATCTGTCTCACTTATAATTTGTACTTCTGTATTATTTGTTATCTCTTATTTCACTGTGGTTTATGAACCTTGGACTAGATCTTCAGCAAGCAGGAATCAGCTCAATACTGACTTTAAAAAAAAGCTCTCTTCAATTACAGTACCTGAAGTGATTAACTGACATTGCATGAGTCTTACAGACAGATGGGACATGTAATGACACCAGCTAACAGTGCCCTCTGGTATGAATTTTCTCAGATTAGTAGCATTCTGCAAAATCATAACTTGAAACACTGGTTGAAGCTCTCCTAAAGCATTCTAACCACCTTAAACACAGACAAGCCTGTATCGCTTTGTGCATTTTACACATTGCTATGTATGCCACATTTCTGGTACCTTCCAATATAATAAATCACATCACACAATTAAAACACTCCTGAGACTGCAGATACAGTCCAGTGCACATTACTTATAGTACATAACAGTTCAATAGGCTACTGTCTTCTCATTGTATTTATATTGGAAAGGCAGCCCATCAAGACAGCTTGGATATGACTGTTCATGTTAAGACAAACACTGGCATGATAAAGGAATTTTTACACATCATATGGATATTTTTTCCTATTCTGTATTACAGACCTGTTCTAATGTTTTGTATGTTGCATTTTCCTTACCAGGATGAAACATACTGCACTTAAGCACAGATGTACAGGAAATCCCACCACAGTATAGTTCCTCCCTGTGAACAAGCTACATGTTTTTCTGCAGAGACTGCTTATATTAGCACTAACAGCATTGCCTCACACTACTGTTTTTCTGGAACGTTAATAAAGATTTCATTTAATTCAGAGAAGGAGAAAGAACAAAGAAATTGAGAACTGTCCACAGCACGTGGAATATGAAACATAGGAGGAGTCCACAGAACATGATGTAATTGCCTGCAAAAACACACGTGCCTCCTGCCTTCCTCCCAGAATGGATAATTCATGGTATGTACAGGCAGTTGGAGCAAGGCGGCTTCCTTAGGTACTCACAGGATCTCTGCCCTGTCATTCAGGAAGCATGAGCCAAGTGGCTCTCTACTGATGTTCACACTGCTAAGATAAGAAGCAAAAGGCTTTGCCTCCTCACCACCACCTCTGTTTCACCCTAAGATACTATCTGCAGAACTCAGATAATGACAATTCAACCCATTTAAAATGAGGAAGTAACCAGGCACTTAAATCCACCAGAAACCTACCTAACCAAACTAGCTCTATCAGCCCCTTTTTAAGAATGGCATTCAATTCTAAAAGTTTGTCTTAAAATTCAGTGAATTCCTCTTCTGTTATTAAGGCTGTCCTGTTTAAATACCACCAGGGCGGATGAAACAAAAGCTGTGACTCTTCGATAAGCATTAAGTCAGTACAATTCAGCATTCAGACATACTTGCATTTCATCTGCCAGAACAAAAACAATTCACCTTGTTTAGTCTGAAATGTCAATAGAAATACATTTGCCAATAATGCTGCTGTAACTTTACATCATACCTTTGTAAAATATTGAAAAAATGCTTTGAAGACCTTTATGCCAGGATAAAAACACTAATATGTCACATGAAACCTAGCTCCTTGCTTGCAAGTCTGTGCACCCAGTTATGAAGCCGGTGGATGATTCTGGAAACATCTCTCATCGTGAAGGAACATAGATATTAGTGGAGCTCAATCTGAAAGCAAGCTCACACTACACCTACTTGCTATTCTTCCTATCATCTCTAAGTTATGCAGTTCTTTCAAGGCATACTTTAAATGTGGTGAGCATTTCACAAAACTGCGAGTAGCAAACTCTCCTTCGCAGCTCTTCAGGAGCTTGGTGGGACAACAGGGCCTACAGGTAGCTTCAAACTGAGAAGCCAACTCAGAGCTCTACAGTGCACACAGAAGTCTCATTTCACAGAGGTTTCATTTCAACATCAACATACATTTCCTAGTCATCACAGCTCAAAGGTGGCTTGGCAGAATCACGGACAGAACTGTGAAAACTGCAGGAAGCTTCAATTTTGAGCAGGATGACCATACTGAAGTGGGATCACAACTACTTCTAGAGTAATCAAGGTCTTATCAGCAGTTACCTCTCATGAATGACATATTAACCTGGCTGCCTGATCTAAAGCTTTTCTCAACCATCTTCTGCAATAGAATAAGGATTAGACTCTTATGGGATTTGAAGCTATTATAAAGTCCCAGAAACAGAGCTTTTTCATTGTTTTTGCTGTAAGAAACAGAATATGGTTTCTGTAAGTGGCAGCCACTGAGTTTGTAGTTTCATGAATTGTTCTGCTCAGGGAAACCTCCCTACAAAGCAGCCTTTCCAAGCTCAGCTGCCTTCACAGCAAAGCGGAAATGGGTCCCAATAGCCCCCAGCATCAGAGGAACATGGTAACTGAAGGAACCTTGCGGGTTGCAACCTTCCAGCACAACAAAAGTATGCGGATCCAACTCCAACTGTGGCAAAAAACACTATCAAGGAAGACAGGACACTGCGAGCTCTAAGGTTAAAAGCAATCCTTAGTCTTCTAAAGGCAATGCAAAACATGCAGTTTAGGTTACTAGTGCTGCCCGCTGTGTTACCACTGTACGTGTAGATTATTTACCAAATCTCATTTTTCTAGAAAAGCAGCAATTTCAGCTACAGAAGCAGCGCTGTTACTCTAAGCAGTACTAAAGACTAACTTGAGAAAAAGCTGAACTTCCTCAACAACTGCATTTCAGAAGGTGCTCAGTGTGGGGCCAAGGTAAGAGAGAACTTGGGAAGCAGCAGCAAGAGAAATTCTGTCCACAGCAGAAGACAGCAGCAGACCAGACAAAAAGAGAGAAATGGTATCTGAAGTCAAAAGGGAGAGGGGGGAATAAGATCAGATAGTAACAGAACAAAGAAGCAAGATGTAAATGTCAGTGTTCGATGTAACAAAATGTGCTTTTACTCATATTGTGGAAACATTTTGAGCTTGATTTCATTTGGATTCTGCTAGTTTCTTAAGCTATAGGAGAAGTGACACAGAGAGGCCTAACTTTATGCCAAAATCCTACTGTCTGTGCAAAATTACTTTTTAAACTTCAAAATGAACACTCCCCTCCTGCCATTCCCAGGGTTTTATACAACCACAATGTCAGTGACTACACTAAAGCAGCTCACTCTGGGATAAGTTAGGACTCCGGTTAATTGTCTTCAATAAAAATGACAAAGCTGGTTTCCATCTCCACCAGCCCAAGTCAGTCCCTCTCTACGTTCACCTGAACACTGATCTTTGAGTCAGAAAGAACTTCCACCCCATTCCATCCCTCTTCTGTCATTCACTGTTTGTCATTTGTCTCAGTGTGCTTTGGGTAAATAATTGATCTAATGCATTTATTTATTTTAAGCTTAACAGACATTTGTTTCAAGACTGAAATTCATTGTAAAATTGTCTATTTCACAGATGGTGAAGTTTTGATACCTTAACGACAGAATTTTATACAGCTTCTTGACACATAGGAGAGGGATACGGGAAAGAAAAGATGATGCTTCGTCTGCTGCAAAATAGCACCACATACACTGGCAAACCCCACCTCGCTAACTGATCACAACTTTCCACACCGTTAATATGAAATGAAAAAAATCAATTGTTATTGTTCAGTCATTACCTCCCATGAACTGATGTACAAGTGTCCAACATGGCAGTGAGTTAATGGTAACCCAAAGCAGTTGCTAGTCAGCAGAAACAGGCTTCAGCCACACCTTGTACGTGCCCCAGCTCTCTCCAGCCTCTCATTAGGAGAAGTCCTCTGCCTGCTGCAGGTGCAAGTTAAGTAATGAGAAGGGTACCTGCCATATTGCAATCACCTGCTGCAAGTTCTTCACAAGCAAGGTCATGTGAAAGTCAGTCAGATTCTGCACAGATACCACAGAAGAAACAGAGCATGTTCTTTTTAACTGCCATTCATTGTAGCCTCTGTGAGCAAAATTGCTTCTCCCATAATGAAATAAAAAAGCCAAAATTACACATCAAAACACAAAATCCTGTGATACCATGTAATTGCTACCTGAGAAGGATCCACGTTTCAATCGAAGAGCCTTTATATTTCAAGAGAAAGGCACATACAAGCCCCACCAAATCCATGTGCTCCGTTACAGAACATAGAGCATGAAGGAATAAAGAGAACTTCTTTGAAAAAAGTGTAGAGAGAAGAGCAGAACGTGGAAAAATGAGCACGATTACTGCGGGCTTTACTCACAAGGGAAATCTCAGTAAACTAAACAAAGAGTAGCAAAAGCCTCTCTGCTACATAGAAGTAAAATTAATCTTGCAAAATGAAGACCAGTAACACCAATGCAAGAACACTGACAAAAAAATCCAGACATTCAGAAAATGTGTGTTTACCTAACATACAGAACTTGCTTCACTGACTTCAGCACAGCCCTTAACTCAGGACTTTGCTCTGAGTATTTTTTGTTTTCTAAACCAGATCTTCTTGTGGGCTTTGAAGAAAAGAAACAGTAGAGTAGACATTCCTTGAGTAGAGTTAAGTTTTTCAACTGGTGAGTCTTAAATGAACTGAAAGCAGTAACTTCTTGGCACAAAGACTGTGAGAGAGCAGCAAAGGCCAACTGTACCTTAAAAGGAAACAAACTTGCAGCCAACAGCAAACGTAACACAAAATGGGTAGGAACCTTACCAAGAGCACGGTCCCACAGCACAGGAGCTGGTTGAGCAGAGCAGCAGCGAGTCACCAACAGTCATCAGGAAGACTACAAGAGATACACAGTCAAATCAGAAAACTCAAAGAACAATGCACGATCAGACCCACATTCAGCACAGCTCAAAGAAACAGCTGAGGCTCCACCCAAGAGTTTATATGGCCCCACAGCCATGTGGGTAGGTGCACAGGTGAGGCCAGGCATGACTCAGGGGAACCCAGGTGAAGTCATTAAGGCCTGCTGGTGTCTGATGAAAGCTTCTTTTTAAATTATTCTTCCACTCCTACTCTACTAAATTTTTCTCCCTGCATTTATCTATTTGTTTTATGGGGCTTTCTAGAGCTCACCGTTAGGTATCTAACTCAGTTGTGCACACCATTGTCTGCACCACAGAAGAACGCTTCAGTCTAGTGGGAGGACAGGCAGTGGTGAACAGAAGAAAGCATGGTGGTGTTAGTAAGAGATTGATGGGAATTTACAGCTATTAAGGGAGAGGGCTGAAGTACCCCCGAAGCCTCAGTTTGAGATGCAGGACTTGGTCTGAGCACTATGCAAAGAGGAGGGCAGAACAGCTCCACACACATCACAGCAGATGTGCCAGTGGTCTGACCTAAGGCTGTTCTCTGCCAGCTGGGGCTCCTCAGAAATCCCACAGGTTCCTGCTCTCCCCAGAAATACAGACACCCCAATTCCAGAGTCATCCCTATGTCGTATTGTCATCCAAGCATTTAAAATGAAATGAGGATAAGGTCTGACAAACTCTGGGCATGCAGTATAAAAAGATACAAAAATATTAATTAATATGTTATACTAATCTATTATTCATGTGGCTGCACTGGGGAGATACGCTCTTGAAGGAATTAAGCATTTCTCAGATCTTAAGTCTATTTGTTCTGTTTTTTAAGAACTGCGATATTTATCGAGAGTGGTGCCTACATGACTCAGAAGACAATGAAAAAGCTGTGTTTCTCCACTGCTACACGTGCTTGTGAAATACATCTGCTGGACAGAATAGATACGGTGTTTTACCATGAAGCTTACATCTGAAGAAGTTGTGGGTGTCCAGATTTCATCATATGCCTCCAGAAAACAACTACCTTAAATTTTAAATTGTCAAGATAAAGACTAGTGCACTGTTTAATTATTACTGCCATAAACCAGAGCAATATTTACCTGCCTATAACAGAGCTTAGGAAAATCCACTTATCTCTCTTGCCAGGTGCCACATTTCTCACAGTTATTAATAAAATGATCAGAAATCATTATTTCTGAATGGCCTTTGCCCCACTTTTCTCTGCTGTCCAGTACGCTTCCCAACAAAAGCTGGCTTTGAAAGTGGGACAAATTTTGCACTTGTTTGTTGGGAAGACAGAAGCAAAAGCTCTCATCTGCACCGGACCCAAGCTATCGCACCAGCAGTAAGCCTCAATTCCTCCTGCCTCCTGTGGCAGTTAAGCCAATGCAGTGGGCATTACGTGCCACTCCTCTGTCTCCCAGCTCCCAGGCAGCCCTCGTTCCTGGTTCTGCTAGGAGAGCCCCCCAGCAGGATACAAAGTGCCATGCTGAGCCGCTTGCTTTTGCTGCCTTCCACTTTGCATTAGCAGCCAGCTCAGGCACACCCACACAAGGCCGGGCAGCGGGAGGTGAAGCACGTCTGGTGTCCCTCAGGGGGAGAGACTGGGAGAAACTCATCAGAGCACGTGGGGTGTTTCAGGATGCAGGGTCCTGAGGTAAGACTTACTGCATCCAGTCTGCCTCAAGTGAAGGTGCAGGGCCTTTTTTGCTTTTGGTTTTTGTGAGGGGCTTGTTTTTCGCAGGGAGAAGAGGGCATAACTGTTCTCCCTGCACATATCTTGAAAAAACAGATTACCTAGCTACCAAATTCAAAAGATTTTATGTGCCACTTAACATTCACTTTAGGACTCTTTCTCCTCTCCTCCCTCCAAGGGAACATATTCCTAATATTTTATTAATAATGCTCTAAGGAGAAGCTGCTTTCTGCTCCTGAGTGCTGTGTACGATGATGGATGAGTTCACAACACCTGTTACTGGTACATACGTGGAAGTAATTTCCCCTTGCCTGTTCCACAGAAATCTGTTCTTTTCTCACATAGTCAAATACCCTGTTCCTATTTCTAGTAAATAGCTGCTAGATAAGCTTTGAAAAGGTTTTGTAATTAATTAATATCTTTTTTCTTTGTATGCCAATAAGTTAGATTATTGAAGGAAAGTATTTGTGCAAGAAATTAGAACTGAAGCTGCTTACATAGATATAGATAGACAGACAGGCATAAAACTTGCCTAGAAAAGGCTTGCCAAGAAGAAGGTTGATTTTCTCCAATGCAGAAAGTTAGCATGAAATCGTGCCCCACCACAGCTTACTCCAGCTCTGCTTTGGTATTCAGTTAAGACCAAAGGAGGACTTTAGTAATCCACAGCTGCACAGAGCTGAGTTTTCTTCCTAAGCACTCCTGAAGGCTCCCCTATTGCTCATTTAACCTTGGGAGTATTTCCAGACATCTGTATTTACCTACTCCTCTGGATATTCACTTATCAGCAGAAATATTCACCTAAAAAAAAAAAAACAAAACTTTTTCTAAGTAATTATCAGGGAAAAATCACAAGAAGCAATTTTATAATTTCTACAATTCACCTTTCCTCTTCAAATATGGTTTCTGTTCAATTACATTCATCCAGTCAGAGAAGATAAACTTATGAAAACTTGTAAGATAAACTTATGATGAAAATATTCCAAAAGATTAAAGTAGTCATGGGAAAAGATTTGCATTGTTAACACCTGTGAAGAACTCACCAAGCTTCTGTCCAACACAGCTGAATTTGAATATGCTGAAGATCACAAGTAAGGAGTAGCACACAGTGACATGAATTTTTAACATCATTACAATTGATTACTGAGGTGATAAGCATGACATGTTTTTACATACTGGGCTGCTCCAAAAGTAATGCCTCCAAATTTACTGTATCAGTCGGCAGTGTCAGAGGTGTATGTTGGCTCTCACCAGCATTCCATTGCATTTTCTGGCTGCATGACAGATGGCAGCAGAAGAGCAGTCTGACAAAATGGTATCTGACATGCAGGAAAAATGGCATCCATTGCCATTCATTGATGCTTGCTGAATACTTATGGAGACCAAACTGTGGATGCAGCAAAATGAGGCAACGGATGGTGCATTTCAGCACTCTTCATTGCCGAAATGCTGGGTCACCTCCACAGACTGTTGTAAGTGTGACATGCAGGCTCTTGTTCCTCCCTGGAGAAAATGCGCAGCTAATATTGGTGACTGTGCTGAAAAATTATTTTTTGTAGCTGAGAATTTGCTCTATGAATAGTGTTATTATGCTATTTGTCCCTACTGTAGTTTTCATGGAAAAAAATAGGAGACATTACTTTCAGAGTGGCCTACAAGTATGTATGGATACATAAGAAAATAAGCAAGACAATTAACAGTGCAGTCACACCACATGACCAAACAGTAACTGAGAATCAGCTGCTGGAAATAATCTCGTAAATTAGAACTGTTACATTTCAGTACCAGAATTGTTTCACTGATAACCCCAAAAGATGACCAACAGGTATATCAGATTTTCTTAATTTCTTCCACAGAAAACTGTATTTTCAATTCCAGTTTTGCACATGCAAAATAATACAAAGTTCACGATGGTGGAGAAAATACAGTGAAGCATGCAAAAAGAATTTTAAATGTCTGTGGTAGGCCAGGAGGAATGGCAGAATGACTGAAATGAAACTTTTACAGAGTGACTTCCAGATAAAGGAATAAGGCTTGTAAATGTCCTCCCACTTAAACAAAGCTGCAGCTGAAACCAACTGGCCTACTCTCAGGACCAGGTAACAGCTCACACCTGGTGGGCACCATGCTGGGCTCAATGCCACATTTGCCCCGGACTTTCAGTTATATGAGGGTTCTGTCTCTCACTTGATGACTGTGCCAGACGTTTCGTTTTGCTGAGATGTACCTCTAGGGAGCTCTGTGATACTTTGAGATGGCACAGAAAGATAAAGAGGAACGTACTGGATTCAGAAAAGCAACATCCAAACTACTAAGAGAAAATGCCCGACCTCACCAAATTTACACCAACGTGGACAAGGCGGGGTTTGAGACTCTTGGAAGAGGTCACTGTTCATTGGTCTAGGTGTTCCCAGAGCTTCTTAACATCCTCACATGCCCAGATGAAATGCTATGAGAGAAAAATGTCCACAAGAGGAGAAACTCCTAATTCCATTTGTGTGATAAATGGTTGCAAAATAATTTGATGTACAAGAGTCAAAGGAGGGATCGTTGCCAAGCTTTTGAAATCAGATGCCTTTTCTTTGAGGGACATTTGATTGAGGGACAAACAAGGGACAATTTCATCATACAAGAACGGGCAAAATAAAGACAGTAAGCAGTTTTCAATTAATTATCTTTATCTTCCTGAAAGACCTGCTAAATATACAGAGATGCCAGATCATGGACTGATACAGATCGTCCTGGAGTTCTCCTATGAGTTTATTTTTTCCCCTTCAGACTCCGTGTAAAGAAAGGCAAAGAAAGTCTGTCTGGTCATGCACCTGGCACACATTCTTGTATCCATGGAGACAAAGTATCAGAAAGGAGAAAAAGAACATTTTTAAGTGACCCTGACATTTGATACTGATGCAAAAACAAGGAAAGGAATGACCTAGTTGGAAGCCAAAAGCATGAAGTTTCTTTATTTCCTATGATTTAGTATCTCTCTCCCTCACATAGGGCAGATTCTTTTATAGACACTCCAGCATATGGGCCAGTGGAGCTCCAGCAAGTCTCCAAATGGCACAGTAGAAAGTTTCAAGCCTTACATTCAGCTTTTCTCTTTTAGCTCCTGTCCTGGAAGACATGTAGGTTGCTTTATTATTATTATTACTATTATTTGATGGAATAAATGATTTGTTTGTATCTGTATGAACAGAACTTAAAAGCGATTTGATGATTAGATGAATTGGAATTGACAGAGAGACCAATTCGTTAGGTTTGTATTAAAACTGTGGTAAAAACTGGCTTCTAGCTTCCAGACAATTTAATCAGATAAAAAATATCAGTGACTTTGTAAAAACACCCATAGAGTCTGTTTAACCAGACTTACAAATTATTTTTTCCCATAATAAATAGAAAGATGTGTTTACATTGCCTGCTTTTGCTTTTAAAGCATCTCATAAACATTACAAAACAATAATTCACAGCATTCTGAGAAGTAGTCTGGCAGTTTGCTCACCTTACAAGTATAAAAACAAGGAAGAGAAACTTGATCTCAGGAAGTTTTTGGTGCACAAGTCAATATGATTTTACTTGCTGCATGTCCCATAAACACAATGAATATTTATGATTGGGACTCATTAAATGGGTGAACAAATAAATGGCCAATTATACACACCATCAGGGTAGATAACGCATCTGACATGCACTTGCAGTTGTTTAACAAGAATTTGGAAAATCAGGTCCTCCCTCTCAAACCTGACTCCTTCGCCGGGGGGCTGCCCAACAGCACAGGGCTCCTGGCTATAATGCCCACGCCTTACAAAGTCACCGCAGAGTTTTGCCACAACAACCCCAGTCTCAGGAGAATCCTGAAAAGTTGTCCCCTTTCAGCACTGCTTTATCATCCAAGTCCAACCATCATGATGAACCACACAAAAGAGCAGATGTTGCTTTACAGCCCTCTGCAAATATCAAAACCAAAACTCCGGCAGATCTCAAGAGGCTTCAGATCCAGCCCACGATGGAAGAACTTGATTTTCTAAGAGCCTTGACATATCAAATATCATCTGAGCATTCAGGTGGGAGCCTGCCCTCACACCACAGACTGCACCTAGGCTGTAGTGAGCGCCGAGGGCACAGCAGCGTACCCCTATAGGGCCCACGGCCCCTACCCACCTGCATGACATGGGGTGCCACAGGACCGAGGTGCCACAAGGCACAGCGCTGCAGGGCTGGGGTGCTGCAGGGCAAGGTGCCCCACACCTCCTCTGCTGGCCACAAAGCAGGACTTGGCCACTCAGAGCCAAGCTGAGCAATCACCCAGTCATCTGCCCAACTTTATTCAGAAGCATTACACTTTTGGCTAAGCGGCTACAACCTGGAGCTGTCTCCAGCCTGCAGGCTGGGCAATAAAATCCTTTGTCTGACAAACCCATCACAGAGGTTTGCTCACACTGTCACTCGGGCATAGAATCCCAAGCACATTCCCAAGCCTCCTTTAAGGAATTAACGCTTGCTTGCTTTGCCATCCCGAGAGTGTTTACAGAGCCAAAACAACCGTGCTTGCAGTACACTGTGCAAAGAGGTGATGACATCAGGAAGATAGGTCACAAGCTTGAGTTTATAGTCATTACACTTACACTGGTATGGCTTTTCATCCACTCGGTATAATCTTATGACCCCACAACTTTACAACCCTCCACTCTCTGGGTTTCATAGCACCTCTCCACTCCGGGTTAATCATTTCTCTGTCATTATCTGCCAAGAGTTCTTATCTCTTCTGCTGTCACTTTATAACAGGGCCTTCTTATCAAGCTGTACTAAATCACGTGATGGGGCCAAACCTATCACAAGTTCCAATTCTTCTGATTAGAGACTATCATGAAATGGGATACATGGTTTACAGCAGGTCACTAATGCTGGAAAAAGTACAGAGTCCACTGAAAGACATGCTTGTTACTTTCTGAATTCTGGGATAATTTTTTTGTTGTTGTTCATCACTCCGACTTTCACTGAGGGTTATTATAGCCTTGGTCTCAAGGCCAGAAAAGTTTACAGGCTGCACCTCTTCCGTACTCAATGCTGTACACCTTGCACCCAAGGGTACTGTATATTTACACTCAATGATGTCTTCTAGTTCTCACACGGCCATCATACAGGAATCTATAAAACATGGACTTACATCAGTCGGTAAGTAACAGTTTTCTGTTTTGATGACTCTGCGTAAATATATGAGATTGAGGCTGCCCAAACCAAAAAAAATCATTACGATTGGGCAAGCAAACAAAACTGATTAATTTACATGTGTTTTTAGGCAAATGAGAACTTTATGACGCTATGTAAAATGAAAGTAAACAGCCGATGACTGAGTGAATGATTTTTTCCTGCAGAGATAATGTGATTACCAAATTTACCATTGGACCATTAATAGTATTTTTAAATACTATAATTGCTAATTACTAAGAAATTGCATATGCGCGTGTGTGTATCAGCACTGGTGAAAAGCATAAATTGCTACCGGCCTGACTGTTGTTACTGAATAAAACCTCAGGAATGTTTTCAGGGTATTTTTGTTGTTGTTGCAGTTCTGTAAGTAACATGGGTGTTAAATACAGATTCTTTTTAGTATCTAAAACACATACAGATATTCATTTAGTAGGGATGGGCTAGATAGTGAAGGTCGGTTGATACCTCAGAGCAGTGAAGAAACACTTTCAGATATGGAACAGCACCCACTCGCTCTCCACTGAGCAAGCCAGCTGGCGCAGGTTGCTCTGGCTTTCCAACACGAGGGATCTGTGCCCCAGCTGCCCAGGTCTGCAGGGGCTGTGGTGAAGCCCCAGCAGGGCTGCAGATGGCATGCCAAAGCAGACTGCTCCTACATGGACTGGGAGGCTGTTCTGCCTGTGCAAGGCAGCTCAGCCACGCCGCAGGTTCCACAGCCGCTGGCTGTGCAAGGCTGTGCCTTGGCACGGCAGTTTATGGCAAGGATGAAAAAGGGAGCTTTGGCCCAGGGCCCACGTACCTGGGATCACTACCCTCTTCTTACCCCAAAGTGCGTCACTGTGTGCAGGCAAGGCACTCGTCCTGATGCAGGGTGTGATATGGGCCCCTTGCCATCAAGGCACTGCAGCGATGGAAGGTGCAGCAACAGCTGCAGGAAGTACCCTCAAATCTAGCTGAAACCTGATCTTGATCTCCTAGGTTGAGCTGCTCCTTCTCCAGAGAAGGGGAGGGTACCCATGGACAGGTTCCCACTTGGGACCCAGCTGTGCCCCAGGCCGCCGGCCCCCAGGAGCTCCTTGCTCACCCCCTCCTCCTGCTCTACACCTCCCACACAAGGGCCATGCCCAACATCACAGCACACTTTGCTGGGCTGTGAATGAATGGCTGGAGGATAATGTGCTATAACTGTTCTGTAAGGGTACCCATCCACAACAGTAGAAGAAGGAAAAATGAGACATTCCTCTCCATCATACTTACACCAAATATATTTAGGGTTCTCTAAATCATGTAGATATGAAGGACAGAGGGTTGTGAATTAGCAAAACCCTGTTGTCACCACACTTCCAAAATGCACTCATGTGCCGTGCTGTGGTCATACCAGGTCACATTCTCTAAGCAAGGCGCAGGAAAAGCAGATCTGAATCCTGTGCCAGTCTCTGAAATCCTAAGTGCTCTCTGTCCAGGGTAGGACTGTTGCCTTGTGTGGCACAGCACTGCCACAGCTCCTGGTGGCTTTCCTGACAAGTCTAACCTGATGTGTGTACCCTGAATACCACGTGCCCTTAGGGTTAAATGTAAGGAGGAGCAGGATCCTGCTCTTATTTGCTCTCCCTTCATGGAATAAGCACAATCTGCACAAATGCCAAGTAGACTAAATCTCATCTCTGGACTTTCCCTTCTGTCCAGTCCTTCCCAGCACATCCTTTGCTCTTTCCTCCCCACGCCAAAACAAAGCAGGTGAGTGTGTGAGGTGCTCCTGTTGGGGGCACTTGTGCATGAACAGCCAGTGCTTATCCACTGGGATAAGTCAGTCCGTGGTACAGAGCAGCAACATACCACTGCAAGGGTGAGCCCGCTTCCTCTTGGCCTTGTCCAGTTCCCATGAACACCAATAAAACTCCTTCTCTCATTTAAAGGGGAGTGGATCTGCCCCTCAGAGAGCAAACAGCCAGAATGGAGCTGACACCTGCTTTTAGGTTTACAGTCATGTAGTAAAAAAAAAGTAGCTGAAATTCACGGGATCTTACTAGAACATCACATCTTCCAGGTGAAGATTATCATACAGTCCTCTGGAAGTGCCTTGATTTTTTTCTGGTTGGATTCCTAGGCAGCACAAAGTCACTCAACCAGCTGGATTTTCCTCCAGTCATACCGCTGTCTTAGCATCCTTAGGGACATTGCAATTGGTGTAAGCATGACTATATGACAGAAATACCTATATACCTATGACTATATAACAGAAATAACTGTTTCATTAACTTAAAAAAATAGTTGCAGAGCAGGACAAATAATCTCCTTGCAATTTCTTACTTTGAGGCTTTTCAGCTTGTGTAATACTTACTGCCATCTTAATTTTAATGTCATCAATGTAATCAAAATTCTGGTTAGAATTTACAGTATTCTAACCAGTGCTGTCCAGTTTGGCAAGGTTTGTTTGTATGGATTACTACTATTAGCATGCATGTATCATGCACTTTCACATCACTGGCAAAGACAGCAAATGCTGTCTTTACAAGTTTGGATGAGGATTCTGGCCAGCAGAGCAAGCAAAGCTTCCATGGGAATGAGCAGAGGTTGAGTGCAGGGCAGCTTTTAACAGTGACATCTCAATGCTAATCATGACTTCTACGCAGTTTTCCTCTCCTTAAATATTTCTGCCATCATTATACTGCAAATGAACTATTTAGAAAAGTGGCATATACACTTGGTTCTCTTCAGTCTTATAAGGAAGTTTAATTTTAAATACTCAAATACATGGAGCAAAACAACAATGATGATGCCTGTGGTTTCCAGAGGAAAAGCCTCCAGTCACCCATCCATGTGGGCATCTAGGAGGTCAGCTCCCAGCCAGTCCTTAACAGGGTGGCAGGGAAGAATTACCTGCAGCAAGAGCTGTGCCTTGCTGCGGTGAGGACAGAAACGTTACTGAAGTGTAGAGTTTACTCTCCTATTCCACAAGTATTGCAGAGCTGATATGTGCATCAGTAGGTATAAGATATATTAATACATAGTTATAAATAATGGACAGCCTTGCATACATACACAATCATTATCGAGATTTCTCAATATAAACCTTGCAATTTTATCTTTTCATGGTTTGTTTTATGATTATACACCTATGTGCGGAGAACCCTTAGATGATACATATACATCTATGAGCTCTGGGTTTGCTCACGATAAAGATCAGCTATTAAACTACTTTTTGTAAATAAAGTTTGCAAGCTTCAAAACATAATCACTATTTGGGAGGGGAGGGGGCAGGAACGGACCTAAAACATTTCCTTTTTATTTTTTTTATTTTTCGCCAGCAGATCAAGGTCAGTTGCCTCAGCAAAAGAAATTTCATTTTTAAGTCTGTCTGTGCAGGATAGAAATCAATTATCTCTTATGGTACAGAGGCCAGCGCTCAGCCCTGACAGGAGCCTTGCTTTATACACAAATATATTTGGAGTACTTCCAGACCAGGCTGCAGCCTTTGTAACTAAGATGCTCCACGCGCAGCTTCAAAGGGGCAGCGCAGCCGAGACAAACGGACCCCACCGGCAAAAAAAACCAAATACCTGGGTGGCTGTTTGCACCCAGGCGGTTGGGCCCGGCCCCGGCGGGCAGCGCTGCCGAGCACCCCTCGCCGCGCCGCGCCGCCCCGTGCAGGGCTGGGACTGCGGTTCCGCTGCGGGGCGGGCGCAGGGAGGGGCCCGCTGAGTGTCCTCGGGGCGAGGACGTTTTCCCTCCGCGCGGTTAGCGGCAACAGGTCCGAGCAGTGCTGGGATAGAATGCGCCTCCCCTACGAAAGGCATAGCGTTTAGCGTTAAGAAAGAAAGAAAACTAGCGTGTTTTCTACTTGCAAAACCGACTCTTTGAGTGTGTTAGGCTAAAGGCTGGCTTGCGCCGAAGGCTGCGGCTCGCCGCCGGTGCCGCCGGTGCTGCCGATGCAGGGAACCCCCCCGCAAGCTCCGGGCAGGGCTCGTCTCTCCCGAGGCGCCCGTGCCTTCGGCCGCCCGGGCCGGCCGCGCTGCCTCAGCCCTCGCCTCCCCCCGGGCACCGCAGGAGCGCCGGCAGCCCTTCGGGGAGCCGCCGGGAGAGCCGCTGCCCAGAGCCGTCAGGGGGCACCGCGCTGCGCCCCGAGCCCGGCGGGCTGCGGCAGGACGGGGTGCGGCATCGCAACGCCTTCCGGTGAGTCACCGGCAATAAAAGAAAAGCAATCACGGAGGTGCTTTGCCACCCACTTGGCCCGACGCGCTCCTCGCCCTGGAGTATCCCGCAGTTTCGCATCACCCGTCGCTGCCAGGTGTTTATAAGGCAGCAGGGCGTTCCAGCGTGCAGCAGTAACCTCGGCCGGGCGTTAAAAATAGCTTCTCGGTCAATAATTGACTGCTTGGAAAAGGCTCTCCGGTTCGGACCGGAGAGGATCGGCATCTCCGCAAGGCAGCGGTGATGACTTGCAGCAGAAAAAACGCAACAGGCTTTGGAAAGTGATCCTCTGTGGTGTGCGTTTTGCTTCAGAAAGCACTGCAGCCCGATCACTGTCTCTGATTTGCTGACAGCGGATCAAAAACATTACGGAAAAATAAAGCATGTTTTTGTGCTTTCTGCCGTTTTCTGGAAGGGACAGTTTGCTTTCTAAAGCCTGAGCTGGAAGCACTAACAACCTCCGCCCAACTGAATCCCTAGGAACCAAAAGTAACGCTCCTTGGCTAAGTGATGAGAGGAGCTCGTGGGCTGTGCGACTTTGGCGGTGTCAGGGAACTCTCCCTGTTGTACCGTGGGGGTGACTGTGATGGTAGGGATGGCAGGGATACGGCGGGGGTGAAGACATGGGGTAAGAGATGAGAGGTAAAAGAAGGAAAAAGAAAAAGAAAAAGAAAAAGAAAAAGAAAAAGAAAAAGAAAAAGAAAGGAATAGAGCCTGTGATAGATACATATTTCCTGGTATAAACAATCTCGTAAAGTTGGGAGTGAGAAGTGAGTGAGATGAAGCAGACGCAGCATTACAAATGTTGCAGCTGCAGAGGGGAGCTGCTCACGCCGCTCAGTCACACGCTGCTTGCCCGGGGGCACTGCCCGTGTATGTCCGGGGCTGGGCAGCGTGAGGCGGCATGGGGCAGCACAGAGCGGCACGGGGAGGTGTGCCGCTAGGGCTGGGCTGCTAGGGATCGCTTGGGCCAGCTCCGTGGCAGGGACTTCACCCACAACTGTCTGAAGGCACCGATTTTGGGGAGACATCCTTGAGATTCACTCTGGGGCTAAAAACGTGATACTTGGAAGAAAAGCTTGCTTGCTGGGAACATAAACCCAACC
Source organism: Lagopus leucura (assembly GCF_019238085.1). NCBI lineage: Eukaryota > Metazoa > Chordata > Aves > Galliformes > Phasianidae > Lagopus > Lagopus leucura. Next base: position 8,766,572 of record NW_024962266.1, read on the forward strand.
TTCTTCGGGCCACTTTCCCCCACAGAGGTGGCAGGGAGCGCTACCTGCTGCTCAGATCATCGGGGATGGGGATGTCTCTGTGTGTGCAACATCAGCACCAGTTCTGCGGCCTCTTTGAAGCCGTAAGAAATTGGAGCTTGAAGTATCGCCGCACAGAACCCTCTGCTTTCTAACAGAGAGGTGGAAGAAGTTTCAAATTATTGAAAATCAGTCTGTGTGCTTTTTTTTAATGTAAATGAACATACATTTAAATAGGGAAGTATAAAATATTCCAGGTCTTGCTCCTTGTACTAATCAAGGCTGCTGGAGGCTCCCCGAGCCATCATCTTTTATAATTATAATTACACGCGTCAATCAAGACCTTCAGGCAAAGTCAGAACAAGGCAGGCAAACTCAGGAGAGAAATCACGTTTAAAAAAAAAAAGTTTGGAGAACTTGGTAAGGAATGGAGAAGAGATTAGAAGAAAGGGTAATTAAGGTTGCTCAAGGCAATCGTGAGTGCTAGGACTCCATGTTAAATTAAACATAGCCACAAGGGACCAGGTATCATTTATAATGTGTACTGCCCTAAACTGTTACTTTGGAGAAACGTGGATGTGTAATAAGCTTTCCAAAGTATGTCCATCTGTAGCGATGGCTGGCAGAGCAGCTCTGCAGCGCTGTGCTTGCCCAACCCCTGCCCGGCAGAACGATGTGTAGCCCATGAGTGAGACCAGAGCTCCCGAGGCCCGCCGCCAGGGCCGGGCCCGGGGTGAGGGCGTTCCGGCCGTTCTGCCGGGGCTGCCCGCGTGGCTCTCTGCCCTATTTTTCGCCCAAACGCGGGGGCTTTTCTCGGAGCAAAACTCACGAGAGCAGAGGCACGGGGCGCCTCGGCGGGCGGCGTGACCGAGAGGGGAGGGAGCGGCGGTTCCCCGACGGCTCGGCGGGTCTCCCTCTCGCAGGGCCCGAAGCCGCGGCCCCGCCGAGAGCGCGGCCCCCGGCCCCAGCTCAGAGCTTCGAGCCACGAGCCCCGGGGCGGGCGGCCGAAGGAGCGGAGCTGCCGCTGCGCTCAGCCCCGGCCAGAGCCGGGCAGCAGTCGGGAGCCGGCCCGGGTGACGCCGCATGGCGACGCCGTCCCGAGGGCTTGTTTGTGACTGAGGCCGGGGGGAGAAGCTCCTCAGCGGCCGCACGGTCTCGCCCGGCCCGCTCCTTACCGAGGCACGGGCGCACTCCCTCGGGGGCTCTCGGCTGCCCCGCAGAGCACCGCGCTGGTGCCCCGCGGCTCGTCACGCCTCTGCATCGCGCTGCAGGAGAACCGCTAAGGTGTGAAGTTACAGCTTGAGAAATAACGCGATGACATAGACCAAAACTTCGGAATGACAAAACGTAAGGAGCCCGTAAGCTCCGAACTTCAATGCGCTCTGGGTCCAGCCCCACAAAGCTAAACACCCTGCACAGAGCAGGAAAGACGGAACTCTCTGTCTGTGTAGGTTCAGGGTCTGCACTCAGTTAAGCAAAGCTCTCCCCGTCGGTGGGTGAGAAAAGTTCGAACTGTGGAGAAAATGGCACACGCGATGCACTCCGGCCCCACTCCCTTTCATTCATCACAAGCGGCTGTAAGCGGCTGCTCCGCAATCTGTCCTAGCCGATGGGAAAAGCGGCCCAGCGCCGCGGACAGTTCCGTGCCTCACTTTCAATCGGAAGCAGTTTTCGGCTTTTAGTATACAGAACGGTGACTGAAATCTCAGAGCAGCACGGGCGGGGGGTCTCGGATGCTTGCAGAGGTGACAATAGCGCTCAGTCCACACCGCCCGGTGGGGGTGACCGGAGCCCGCGGTGCCCACCGAACGGCCGGGACGGGCGGGGCAGCGGGGCGGGCGGACCCCCGGCCCCAGCGCGGCTGTGCGGGGCTGCTTCGCACTGCGGGGCCGCCCGGCTCCCGCTGAGACGCCCGCTCGAGAGAAACAAGTTATCTGAGATAACGCGGGGAGCAGTACCGCTCGCCGCACCGTGAGCTGGAGAAGGGAAGCTCTTGCTCAAGCGATGGCTCGGCCGGGGCATCGGATTTTGTGCAAACGATGCAACCGGCACCGATAGATTTCGCAAGAAGTTTTAGGGAAAGGAGACGCTACGAGCCAGAATAGATAGGCGAGCTCCCGCCCTCTACATTCAGGCTCTGGGGCAGAGAGGCGGCAGCGGGTCCCGAGGGCCGGGGCTCCCCAGACGCCGAGGTTCCCGCTGCCCGCCCCCCCCCCCCACCCCCCGCAGGGAGACAGGCGAGCGCCGGGGGTCCCGCGGGAGGCAGAGGGGAGCTGCAGCGGGGTGCGCGGCGGGCCGAGGGCTGTCGGGCTGCTCTGGGGCGGGCGGGTTCGGCTGCGGCCCTCAGCCCGGCCAACAAGCGGGCGGGGGGCGATCACGCTGTGTGCGAGCGTGTGTGCGCGCGTGTGTCGCGCGGGGGTGTCCTCGCTTCTCCTCCGCCGTATTGGCTGCGAGAGCCGTGTCGGTGCCCCCCTTCGCCGAAGCCCCCGCGGCCTCCGGGCTCCGGGAGCGCCTCCCCACGCGTCCGGGGCGAGAGGTCCCGGCTCGGCACCTCCGCACTTGTGGCGGGGGAAAGGGGGAGGAGGAGGAGGAGGGAGGAAGGGAGGAGGGGACCGGGGGTGGGAACCCTGTCCAGCGGCACCGGCGGCGGCAGAGCGCTCCCGTGCACTGCGCCTCTCCGCATGGATCGGGGCGCCGGGCTGCAGCCGTGCTGAGCCCCGGGCGGAGCTGCTGCGGGCTCCCGGGGTCGCTCCTTCCTCTCCGACACCCCCCGGTCTTCCTCCTCCTCCTCTCCTCTCCGCCCCCGCCCCCGCCGCCTGCAGACCGACAACCGCTCCGCGGCTCTCCCGGCCGCGGGCACCCGGCGGCGCTTCCCGGCGGCCGGGGCCGCTCGGCGCTCCCGCTGCAGCGGGGCAAGGGCCGGCGCGGAGCGGAGGGAGGGAAGAGGAGGAGGAGGAGGAAGAAGAGGCGTCGGCCGCCGAGCGCCCCGCGGTCCCGCTAAATCTGTGCTGCCGTGTCCAGGTGCCGGTGCCGCGGACGGACACGGAGCCCCCAGCCCGGCCCGCAGCCGCCCTGTCATGCTGCCCAAAGTGGAGACGGAGGCCCTGGGACTCGCCCGGTCGAATGGGGAACAGGGGCAGATGCCAGAAAACATGCAAGGTAAGGGGGGAATTGCACGGCGCTCCCCCTCCGCGCACGCTCGGCTCCCCACCCCTGCAAACCGCCCTCGCGTCCTGCCAAAAAAGTTTAGGGCTGCCGCCCGCGAGCTCCGCCGAACTCGCGCCTTCGCGGCTCGGGCACCAAATCACCGGCGCTGGATCGCGGTAGGGCCCGGCCGGGAGGCGCGGCCGCGGCGGTCGGGAGCCTCGCCCGAGGGACACCGGCGCTGGCGTCCCATCCCCGCTCCGCCCGAAACTATCGCCAAGTTTACGGCGACGGAGCCGCGCAGGACAGTCCGGGAGAACAGCCCGCGTGCCAACCGCGGGGCCCGAGGGGACAGCACAGGTGGCAGCGGCCGCGGGGCGAAACTTCGCCCGGAGCCCCGGCGCGCGTGCACCGTTCCGGGTCCCCCCGCGGGCGACGGCGGGACGCACGAGCTGGAAGCGCCTCGCCTGGCCGGGCCGGGTCGGGGGCTGCGAGGATCGGTTCCCGCGGCCCCGTGAACGGGAGCTGCCCGCTCCGCCCCCTGCCTGCCCCGAGCGGCGGGTTCTGCCCCGTGGCTCTTCGGAAGCCGTCCCCCGTCCTCCCGGGAGCCCGCAGGGAAGTAGGGGTGCAGTGGGCCGGGGGCTCGGAGGTGCCGGGGGCGGCCCGCCCGCCCCTTTCTTCGCCCGCAGAGGAGGCTCCCCACCCAGCGCTCGGAAAACCCCTGCTTTCCCACTCGGGTTTTTTTGTTGTTTTTTGTGTTTTTTTTTTTTTTTTTTTTTTTTTTTCCTGCGAGGAGAGAGAACTCGGTCCCAGCGCCGGGTCCCGGAGCGGCGGCCGAGGGAGCAGAGGGGAGGGCCGGGCTTCTCTCCTCCCCCGTCCGCCACCGCCCCGCGTCCGCCCCACGCCGCTTGCAGGCGGTGACTCCGGCTGTGCCGAGGCCGCCCCGGAGCCGCTGCCCCGGCCGCGTGCCGGCGGGTTCATGCCCCGGCGCGCAGCTCCCGCGGCCCCCCAGCCGGGCTCCCCCCGGGGCGCTTCGGGCGGGCTACGGTCGCTCCGCCGCCCGCGACCCGCGGCAGCAGCGGGGCTACCGGGAAGGAGGCGACGTCCCGAGCGCCGCCGCTGCGCGCCCGGCGCCTCCCGCGACCACTCGGGAACCCTCCGCCGCCGCCGACCCGAGGTCCAGGGAGGGAAATCGGCGGCGCCGCTCGGGACGGGCTCGCTTTCCGTGAATCGCCCGCCGGAGCGGCCGAGCGGGCTCTTCGGAGGGAGCCCGACTCGAGCGACCGCGCTCCGCGCCCGCCTTCAGCCCGACGTGCGCCCACCGGGCGGCTCCCCGGCCCCTTCCCAGAGCGGCCCGAACGCCGGGCGCGTGGCCCCCGACACTCAGGGACGCCGGTGCCGAGCCGGGACCCGCTCCTTGCCCGCGCCACCGGGGCCGGGCGGCAGCGCCGAGCTTGAGCGCGACGCCGTGCCCGGCTGAGGCAGGTCGGAGCTGCGGGCAGCGCTCCCGCTGCGGCTCGGGGCCGGGCTGCGGAGCGGAGCGGGGGGCGGCGGTCGCCCCGAGCCCACGAGCTCCCGCTTAGCAAGTAAGTAACTTGACTGCAACGCGGCACAAAAGTGCTGGGCTGTAAGATACGAGCCTAGGCTAAGTAAATATTTGCAGGCTGATGTTGAAAGAAAACTTTAAAGGAAACAACCGAGTCACTTTAAATACGGCGGTGACGCTTCATCTTTCCATTGCACTTTCTTAAAGCCCGTTCCCGATCACTCTCGGATTTAAACGAACTCGTTAAGCTTGTGATTCCCTCAGCTAGGCGCTGAGTTAAGAGCACTCCGTGAACATAAATACTGAGAACTAAGCGTGAGGAGCCAAGGGGTTTGGCTTCACCTGTTCAGAGCCACACGGTATTGCTGTTGGGCAAAAGCTGCACACTGCAGTGCCAGCCGTACTCTGAAACATCGAACTTTCTGCAATACTTTCTGCTGTACTTTAAAGAGAACTGTTCCTCTAGAACAGTTGCAGAAAAAAGCGAGTTGTTAACGTAAATCCTAATAGAACGTGCTATTTCTCCTCTTCCCAGTGTCTCAGTTTAAAATGGTGAATTACTCTTACGACGAAGACCTGGAGGAGCTGTGTCCGGTGTGCGGAGATAAAGTGTCGGGGTACCACTACGGGCTGCTCACCTGCGAGAGCTGCAAGGTGCTGTACTCACTGCTTCATACAAACAGAAGTACAGCAAAAAAACTTTCAAAATAAGCAAAAAAAGACAAACTAAGGCAGTTAATAGTTGGGCTTATTTCTAATGTGTTTCTTGCTAGATTCTCACGAAAAATTAAGCACCAAAACGCTGTAGGATTAGAAGTGTGAAATGAGAGAGAGCTCATTTGCACAAAAGGGTAGAAACAATGTGGGCTGTTTTCGTAGCTTTAGTGTTACTTTAAAGTGTTTCGCTGTTGTAAAGTGACGTAGTTACAGCGTAACTTTTACTCCTAACTGTCCCAAATATCGATCTCCGTTGATTTAGGTACGCTTAGGCTATTTCTTTTCCCGGAGGACAAAGCCAGAGTCTCTTCAGCACAGCTCACTTTCACAGTCTCATGCAGCTGTACCATTTCCCATCCCTCGGTGCTACACAGCACATTTCTGTGACAGTGGTGACTCGGCTGTTCTTACAGCAGCCAGACACTGCCAGAGCTCACCTGACACAAAGCTACAAACGTATGACTTGTTTTCAATTGTTCCTTATTTTGAGAATAACGTTTTTGTAAAGGTAACCGCCTTTAACTACTTCCGAATTAATTTATCTGCACGGTTTTGTTACACTCAAGTTTAAATATACATGAATTTATGGCGTGATCAATTTGTCAGGTAAAAATTTGCAAAGTTCTTTACAGCCATCTAAGTAATGCACTGTAAGGAAGCTCCACGGCTTGAACAAAGCAATTTAAAACACTTAGCTGCACAGCAAAACTAACTTGGCACATTATATTTTCATTAAAACAAAATCAATGAGAATTGAATAACAAGCACTTATGCCTTTAGCACACACCACTGGGATACACGTTCACCAGAGGTATTCTGCTTGTTTTTATCTTTGCCACAGTGTTCCTACTTATTTTACAGATAACTGCTTTGAAGGGAACACTTATTTTACAATTAAGTCATGCAGAAGGAGCTGCCCAGCCTCTCCTTCCACACTGCCTACAGCCTCTTGCTAAGCTTTGATGCAAGCCCAGAAGGCAGAGCCCTAGCTCAAGAGAAGCTCCTGTAGGGTCTGGTGCTTCTTTCCTAACTTTCATTTAAACCCAACTGCAGAACTGTGTATGAAGAGTCTGACGAATATGTTACAATGCATTCTGTGCAATGAAATGCTGAAACACACCATTCAAGCAAGAGGGCTGACTTTCCTATCTCCCATGCAGGGATTCTTTAAGCGGACGGTGCAGAATAACAAGAGGTACACGTGTATAGAGAACCAGAACTGCCAGATTGACAAAACCCAGAGGAAGCGATGCCCTTACTGCCGATTTCAAAAATGCCTCAGTGTTGGAATGAAACTAGAAGGTAAGAGCCCCAGCCCTGCTCACACCAGCTGCAGCAGTACACGTTATGATAAACGCTGGTTTATGAACATTATGCTGTATAGCACAGTTTTAAAGTTGTAGTAAAAGGTGGCTTGTGTTCAATGAGACTGAGGCTTCCTATAACAAGAAAATGGTAAGATGGTAAAAAATCCAAAAACTTGCCAAAACCATACACTCCATTTTCATGTATGTACGTACTTGGATATTTCAGTACTTCCAACCTTGCAAATGAAGGGCTCCAGATAGTGGAAATTAGTTCTGCAGCTTTAGAAAAGGATTTAATTTAAATTACACTAAATATGTAAGAGGCATCTCGGTTTTGGACATTCTTTGTTAGAGTGATGTGATCTTATTTCTATTTTATCCAGGTTCCTTTTATAGTATTATCTTCTGATAATATGGCACAAAAAGAGAGACAGAATATACAAGTCCTTTCTTACAGCGACTTGCTTTTGGGATTAAGGACCAAAAACTTCTAAAGTTATGTCCTGTATTTTTCGTGGTGCTACACCTGAGATGTTATCACCAATGGAAGAATAAGGACTTCGAAGTATACTTTTTTACTTCATTTGGCTCTGTCCTGTACAGAGAGGAATGAAGAGGATACGATGCCCTTTGAGAAAAGAAAATGAAAAAATGTCACTGAGATTCAAATGTGAGACTCAAGTTGATTTTAACATTGATAAATAAAATAAACTGAGATTTCAAAGCAGAAAGCATTTCTACTTAACCAAGCACATCCTTCTAAATTCCTTATTCTTCTTTTGTGCTGAAATGGCATTTACCTGAGACACCTAACAAGGAAGAATCAGATTAACAAGGGATACAATAAACCATTAAGGGAGCCATAAAGGACAAGCCCCAATCACCTGAGTTTGGCAGAGGAAAACTTCTGCTATAACTGAAGATCAACAGAATAATCAGCCCTCTGCAATCTGATGAATTCAACACTGTTCTGTCTGCCCGTAGCCTCAGCTACCGCTGATGCTGCACTACACATCCCAAACCCTGCACACACATCCAAATTCAAGCAGTAAAATAACCAGACGTTGGGAGTCATTTTCCCCTTGCTGGCAGAGAACAAGGATAAATTGCATAAACTATTTTTACCTCCTCTCAATTGTGGGCAATGATACAGGTGCAATTTTTGTGCTTCTGTGATTTCATGCATTGCACCCTAACTTCTGTAGGAGTTACACCAAGAGCATTTGCTAATAGAATTTGCCATGTAGCTGATAATTCTGGATACCTGGAAGGACACTGTGCATGCAGACTTAAAGTTACATTTGGCAGCACTGTGATTTAATTAGTTTTCTGCATTTCACTCAAAACCAACATTCAGCAGCATTATTAGGAACATTTTGACTGCAAACGTAAGTAAGGTGCACATAGTTTTAAAGGTGCTTTAGAAGTGTACTGTGTACTCCAACTCCCTTGGCTGTACACCCATACAACTTCTTTTCCTCTCGTTAGAGAATTGTTAACACCACGTGCTTCTGTGACTGTAAATACCTGTGACATTTATGTGTGTATTTCCCTGATAGTGATATATATATATATAAACAGCCTTAAAGCCTTAAATCTTGTTCATAAATTACCATGCGCCAAAAAATAGAGAATCATTAAACGTTGAAGTCCTTATGATAATGCACAGTATTATGTGTATTCAGCATCCAGAATAAATTTTTAATGTCCTACTAATCCCTAAGATAAAAAGCTCAAGAACTTAACCTCCAGCAATCTCAGCAGTGCCCACATGTCACCCGGCTGTCAAAGGTCCCTCTCGCAGTGTAACTGCCGTTGGGCGAGGTGGGCTTGGCGAGAGCTGCTCTCTATTCCATGACACGTACAGCACGGTGACAGTCACTGCTAGGACAGACCACCGGCGTGACTCCCAAGGCAGCTGTTGACATGGATTTGTTTTAATTATTTTTAATTCCAGACATATTACAAGCCAAAACAGCACCAGCAGTTTGTGTCATTTCCTCCTTCTACGTGGAAGGCAGCAGGCTGGCAGCTTTTCTCTGCGCGTTTCAGCTGCAGCCGAACATTTCTGTAGAGCTGTTCAGATACCTAGAAATTTCTTAAAGTCACACACCAGCCTGAACGGAATCTTTCAAAGGAAGTATTTCCTTTTTGCCAGGAAAAAAAAGACATTCTCTCCTTTGTGACTACTGAACATTTCACAATTTCTGTTTCAGATGTTCTAATGGAATGACCATAATGAGGCACTGTGGTCTACTGGCTATGTCTCAGACATATTCTGGACATCAGCCCTAGTTTCTTAATGACATAGCAACTTGACATAAACCAAATATATGGTAAGATCTCCCCGTGATCCCATAGCAGGTGTGAAATTCCTGTAGCCAACCACTGTGTCTGTCCCCATGTCCTAATCACTGTAAAGAGCAGTCCTCCCAAGCTAGCAATGTGCATGCGCTATGTCAGTTATCAGAAATAAGTGACACTTGCTAAATCAAATAACTCCTTCTTTAGGAGTAAGTTCTACTTTGAATTTGAAAAAAATGAAATAAATCAAGGAGTTCCATGTCTACATTTATCCCTGCCCTAATGTGCGCTTCATTACGGAACGTCCATTTCCAGTTTTCGTTACGATTTACTTCTTCCTCTCCCCTGACAGCTGTGCGAGCTGACCGAATGCGCGGCGGCAGAAACAAGTTTGGACCGATGTACAAGAGAGACAGGGCGCTGAAGCAGCAGAAGAAAGCTCTCATCCGAGCAAACGGACTTAAACTGGAAGCCATGACTCAGGTGATCCAAGCTATGCCAACCGACCTGACAATATCCTCTGCGATCCAGAACATCCATTCTGCCTCCAAGGGCCTACCTCTGAACCATACTGCCTTGCCTCCCACAGACTATGACCGAAGCCCCTTTGTAACCTCTCCAATTAGTATGACGATGCCACCCCACGGCAGCTTGCAAGGTTACCAAACGTATGGCCACTTCCCAAGCCGTGCTATCAAGTCCGAGTACCCCGACCCTTACACTAGCTCACCAGAGTCAATAATGGGCTACTCATACATGGATGGTTATCAAACAAGCTCACCAGCAAGTATTCCGCATCTGATATTGGAACTCCTGAAATGTGAGCCAGACGAACCACAAGTCCAAGCTAAGATCATGGCTTATCTGCAGCAAGAGCAAGCCAACAGAAGCAAACACGAGAAGCTCAACACGTTTGGGCTCATGTGTAAAATGGCTGACCAAACCCTATTCTCCATCGTCGAGTGGGCTAGGAGTAGCATCTTTTTTAGAGAACTTAAGGTAGGTAACAATTTCACATTGTATTATTTAAGAAAGATGATTTTTAATGTTGCACTTTGAGCAAGAAAGCATGGTTTATCTGTTTCCCCAAGCACCTCTAATTTATCTGGCTTTAAGTAAGCAAGCTGTTATGGTGAGAAATTTGTACCCGTCTTCATCTTAGTCTGCAATAAGCCGATTTCGGTTTTACTCTTCTCTATTTTACTGTTTATCCTAATAGTTGTTTAACTCCATAGGAATAGCACAGATTTTACTCCTTCCCTTTCAGCCTCTCTCTGCCTTGTACTCAGAGTTGAAGAATGCCTGTTACCATTCTGCACTCATTTACATAATTATTTTATTACCTCAAGTAACACAGTAACCTTATCTCTGCCCATCTATGTTCACTCCCTACTTAAGTGCATATTGGAATATTAACTTGCTCACTGGGCTATTATTTTGTATGTATACGTGTAGTTAACCATGAAGGCTAAATTGTAAGCAGGATACACATAACAGATAGCAAGGAGGAAGAAAGTATCTTTAGGACTCATTTGGTACTTATCACTACTGATACACTGGGGACTCCTGTACTCCACATCATCTACAACTACCTTTAGGCTCTTCTTTATGGACACTAGGCAGTTGGACTCCTCAGTACACCCAATCCTTACGCACAGCTCTCTGGTGGACAGAAATTTCCCCCTATACATTTGTCAGATGTCACTTCAGGCAATTTTGTTGTTTGTTGCGGTCAGGTCTGACACAGAAATCAGAAGCCAGAAATGTGGTATCAGCCACACCCTCTCAACCTACAAGTTAGCTCTGAAATGAATAAAACACCTTTCACCTCAAAAAACAAACAAATAATCAAACACAAGATGAGAAACTTATATTAGGTCCAAACTTCCCTATTATACTGGCAGTTAACTGAATTTACTGCAACACAGAGATGTTTTTGATGTAACTATTTGCTGCTGAACTCTGCAAAGTTTTCTGACCCCTAACTTCTTAATTGTTGAGCAAAAGAAAAATAATAAAATATCCAAAAAAAAACAGTAACTATGTAAGTTGAGAACTGAATCTACCTGTATCAAGAGCACAGAGGGGAGAGCCCATTAAAGATCTGCAGTCAGGATGCTTGCCACAGCAGCATTTCTATCACAGCCTTAATGATTCAGACACAAGAAATGAAGCCCATGACTACAAGAACAGTGAGCTGTATATGTTGTACATACAACTCCACTTGTTCTCAGACATTTTCATGACAATGATTGAAGGAACTATTATAAACTCAGCCTAAATTAAGAGAAAAAAGGGAGGAAGTTACTCCGGGGAGAAAAGAAAATGGATCAAAAAGGAGTAAAAACTGTCACATCTTTGTTTGTTTGCCATATGTTGTTCATAATCTTTTAGTAAGCCATGCTTCTCATCTTAAACAATGTTCAGATTAGAATGACAAACAGAATAAGTTTCCAAGAGACTATGTCTTAAAGTCAGGAACCAGGAACTTTGAACCCATTCAGTTCTTAAGGTTGGAGTAATCATTTTACAGAATTACTGAGATTTGCAGAAGATATTATTCAGTGTAAGGATTTTTAAGTTATCACGATCTGCCATAAAATTACAGTTATGATTAAAGTGATTATATGAAAAGATATTAGAGCAATATTTACTTTTCATGGTTCCGTTGCTTTCTCTGTAGGCAGATTTTATAGGCATTCAATGTGCTGTGCTGGGAACAGTCTCAGAGATGGTCTTCATTTCTAACCTCAGTCTGGTTGATACTCTTCAACTAAAGCACGCTTACTAGTGTGGACATAAAAGGTGCAGAAATCTGTTTCATTAAAGTGCTGATAAACTGCTCCTAACTCTTCCAGTATGTGCATACAACTTCATACACACAGATCTCTAACAACGTATATATACGTTCTAGAAACTCACGGCATACAGGCTTTGGCTACATCTATCAGAGGGAATGGTTTCTTTTCAGTATTTGTGCCCTTGGTATCATAGAACCTCCAGTTAGCTTTGCATCCTGTGGCATACCCTGCTCATTTTTCTTAATTGGACAATATCTGCTAAACTGTACAGCATTCCAGGACAGCATCACACTCAGAAGTCCATCACTTAGGAACAAGGTTACAACAACGCTAAGAACTTCCAACTTTTCAGCCTGAGGTCCTACCAGCACATTTAGATCAGACACCACACCAGTACCAGGTAGCATCAACTCTTTGCAGCTGAGAAGAGAGAATCAGAACTGAAATTTTTCCTGACCTTTCTGTCCATCCATGCTGTCAGCTCCTTCCAGTCAGCGTAGCAACAGCTATTTCAGGTTGCTCTGGAGAACACGGGTACCTGTGGGGAGTAAAAAAAGGACCTAAGGATATGACAGAGATTGTAAATGCAGAAGGAAGGAAAAGGTAATTATGAGGAAGATTCAAATAGATTTTCAAAACAGTTAACTTGTTCCCTACCTACTCTGAGAAATATATATTTGCTTGAAGTATTTTCCTATTATTCTGGCTCTTCTACATGAAAACCAAACCATCAGATGCATTCCAGATAAGATATACAAGTGCATTAGCAGATCTAAGACTAAAATTTTAACAGCTTCAAATAATGAAACAATTTATAGCATTAAAAGGTACCCTTGTATGAGTTCTAAAAGTATGTAATGTAAAGATCGTATTTGTTAAAGTGCAAAACCTTCCATCTTCATATTGGGTATCAGAAGTTAACGGAAGCATTAATGAAGCAAACTAGTTGGAATGAGTAACAATGCCAGAGTAAGAGCCAAAGCAGCAAGCTGCAGTCTAATAACCTGCATTTCAACATCTGCTAAAATCTCAAACATGCACCTGTGTTGTGGAGTAGGGATACTCTTTAATTAGTAATTACATTAGAAAAGTGGTTTGGCATCACACAATTCTTGCATCAAAAGAAATGTTTCTGCATAGACAAAGTATGAACACAGAAAACCTCCGAGTACAGTGATAATACTAACAGTGAGGAAGACCTTTGCTATTCTGGAGTTGCTGAAAGCTTAGTAAACATAAAAGTAAGATATATCTACCTTATCCTCAGCTATGAAAACTCAGGAATGCCCCAGGGATGCCAAATTTGTAGCCAGCTGTCTGAGTCATGTGAAAGGTCTCTGTACAAAGCTAAAAAGAAAATATTGCAAGAGTTTCTAGAGTCCAAAGGTTATCTGGCCCCAAGAAAGGATGCAGACAGTTCCAGGGGACTGGTCTTTCCTCATCAGCTCACAGCAGGGAAAATTCAGCAACTACTTCCAAAGTATTCTTCAAACCATAAAAGCAAGCAGTCTCCACTTGAGGCAGAAGAAAATAAAGCCTGCACTGGAGAACAGTCCTCAGGATACTTCCACATGGCTGAGGATCAGAAAATTCACTGAACGTTGATAGTTATAAAAAAGGCATTAAAGAACCTGTGACTCACATAAAAATACTACCTTGACTTATTTGCTTATTTTAGTGGGGATGTCACAGGTCAAAGTACTATGTGAGCACAAGCCCAATTAGTGAATGATTGCAGGAAGAGCCAGCATACTTCATGCTGAAGAAGTTCATCCTAAAACCATTCACTGAGTTTGTCAACTGACTTAGGCCATTCACTGATGTCAGAGCACCAGCTCTGGAACACTAAGCACACATCTGTCCATTAGCTGGAAACGCATCTTTCAAAGAAACGCTTCACCCACATTTCTCCAAAGGGCCTGTCTGCAGGACTTCTACTGTACGATGGCAGTACAGATGTCTTGGCAGCTAATAAGCAAACAGGTGCTCAGTTGTGTATTACGTGTTTCTCAAAAACACAACTATATTAGCAGAGTTTCAAATCATCTCTTAAAACAGTGCAAACTTAGTGTGAACTGGGTCAACAGAAGCACTGGAGTCCCTCTTACTTGTCACATCAAACACATCTAGATAAATATAGTAATAATAATATTCAATACATCATGGTTAATTTTAAACTTCAATCTCCATGAAATTGAATATCAAGAAGTGCACAGAAAAATAATGAGTTAAGGTACAGAAAGTGAATTATTAAACCAAATACATAGAGATGAGGGAAGTTTTATTCTTTAGAAAAAAAAATATCAGTAGTGGAATACCTTAAAAGTTTTTCTTCAGAGTGATAAAAGGTTGAAATATTATTTAGACCTAAGTAATCAAAGGCAATTTGATAACTTGAAGTGCTTTTGGACTTTGTAGCATCCATTTATCAGGGCAGGAAATGTAACTAACATAGCTGATGAAATAAAACTGCCATAGGAGTCTTTCAGTCAGGGAAGCAGTGAGAAACCGAGGTTGAGGATTTCCCTTAGTATCAGCAGTCTGACTACAGAGCGTGGTGTCATACGCAGCTATTGATTTTTGGGCTGGTTTGAGCATACTGGGATCTGAAAAAAAGTCACCATTTCTCAAACTTTCTAAATGTTGGGGGAAGTGGGAAAGTATGCATCTTACTGACCCAACAAGTTATTTGCATTAGAAACATTAATTTGATTTAACCAGGTGTGTTTCATAGTAAGAAATAATTCTTTTTCTGAGATCACGTGGAAAGAAATAGTGAAATGACTGCAATGAAAAGAAGCCTCACCAGAAAACCCAGGCTTAATGAAGCATGGAATTATACCTGCCACCCCACTGAAACTTGTATAGGAAGCACTCTGTTAGAAGTCCATGTGATGATCTTCTTGACTTCTGAACAAAGCCTGCGACTAAATGCAGTATTCCAGCATGCAGGAGTGTTGTTTGATAGCCCTCCTAAACTGCTTATTCATTTCCAAGCCTCTGGTGCCTTTTCTAAGGGTAAAAAGATGACAGCATTCTCCTATGCTCATTCATGCCAAAGCAGTCTACTTTGCCATATGCTGCTGTCACCTCTGATAGCAGGAGGCTGAACTCAGCACTCTGCAGTCACTTTCCCACCCAATGGCGGATGTTCAGCAGCAAGCTGAGACAAAGCTACTGTGCCTCATGTGGGTGCATTTTGAAAGCCTGTCACTTCTAGCAAGCAAGTGTATTTTCCCACTGCAGTTCACTGCAGCAAGCTTTCTTCAATTCCCACAAACAGCCACTATGCAATATTTTGCCACTTATTTCTAGACAGAAAAAACTGAGCATCCTAATGCTTATAGCAAGCATAGATGCAGGCTGTAGTACGGATACAGGGAGGTCTGCAGCTGCAGCCACTCCTTGATAGCTTGAATCTCCCACTGCAGCCTTGGCAGGAAGGATGAGCTGCACATGCATATCTATCTGCAACTTGGTGCCATTTGTGTTATACAAAGTGGAAGTTTAACATCAGAGTTCAGTTTTTTCCTTCAAAAGAGCAGGATCACGATTAGAAGCACAGGACAGCTGACAGCAGTGCCAGATTATCCAGATCATCCAGGTGCAAAACGCACTCTTATAGGGCAGTATGAAAAAAAAAGAACTACCAACACTGCTGTTCAGAACTTGCATATGATGATGGTTTGCCGAACTTGGAAGTTCCTGCCACAAAAACAGCCCTCCTCTCCCCTTATAAATTACTGCATTTCTTAGAAGCAGGCACTAAGTCTTATGTAGGAAGATCATGGCTCTTAGCTCTGTGGAAATTGTCTCATTCAGGTCCAGTGCCTTTGTATGACACTCATATCATTCTAATACAGTGCTTTTGTACAGCACCAATTTCTGTTCATATGAGATAGTTCCTAAGCACAGTGAAAGTCTGCCTCTATAATTATATCTGGGCTGTTTAGATATAAGGATATTCTCCTGTTAGCAATAATGAAGTCACTCAGACTTCCTACTGTTGCATTGCCTCCAACACCTACCAACCCTGCTAAAGCTCTATAATATAATTCACTATAATTTATAGTTCCATGTATAGAGATAAGCTGTTTCAGATCAGTGATGGTCACTTTTGCTCATACAGCACTGTGGAGCCAACAGGTTTCATACTAAGGCACACCTAATGCACCCCGCTCTAGGGCTGGAAAATGCTGAGAAAAAGCAGAGGAAAGTATGATTTACGAAGGAAAAACTAAGAGATCTAAATAACCACAGCTTAATGAAACAACAGGTACAGCCTCATGGCAGCCACGTACAAGCACAGCATCTGAAAAAAAAAACAATTCAGAGCATTAAATGCATTCTGCAGCTTTATAGGCCTGGGAACACAGCAGTGGACTTCAGTCTTTTCCATTTCTGATTTAAAAATTCTTACAAAGCAAAGCTTCAGATGGAAGCAGTGACAGCAAGCAGCAGACAGCACTCACACCTCCCAGCGCACCGCTTCTCAGCTCCCAGGCTTTGCCCAGCCCGCGCTAATCAGTCTTTTATCTCCGTACAAGTACAGCCATGCACCGCTTTGTTTCGGTCACCGACCAAGCAGTCACAGCTTACTCCATTTCAGTGCCTCAGGTTAAAAGCATCCGAATCTGTGCCAGGCTACATATAAATGGAAACAAAGACCAATTCCGCGCTCTGCAAACAAGATTCAGTCGCTTACTTTCCCCCCACCTGTAGGCAAAGGTGCAAAAAAAAAAAGCCTCAACAAAGAGCAAGTTTTGGTGCAAGACGAAAGCGCCCAATACATCGCAGCATTCCATCAATCCATTAAATAACAAGAAGGGCGTTTCGGGGGACAAGCGCCGAGCAGCGAAGCTCTACTCTGACCCTCGTGACAAAGCACGCAACCCGCGGGCGCCGCACCGAACACGTGCAGCACAGCCGTGCGCTGAGGTGACGCCGCCGATGGAAGCGCCGGTTAAAAGCGAGCTGAAAGAGAGTACCGCCATCTTCACCGGGCTGCCAACTATTTCGGCACGCTGACAGACGGCAGCTTTAGTCAGCTAACGCTCGCTAAATCACGACACATCGTGCTTAAGCGCTGTCTTACCCGCAATCTAGAAGCGACGCGAAGCATAAGCGTTTACACACAGCGGTTACCCCCGAACGCCTCAAACCGTTCATTTCTCCCCGCGCGCCTCAGGCTGCAGACCGCGCTCTTCCCGCGCGCCTCAGGCTGCAGGTTGCAAGCCGCGCGCTCTTCCCGCGCTCCGCGGACTGCAGGCTGCAGACCGCTCACTTCGCACGCGCCTCAGGCTGCAGGCCGCGCTGCTCCAGCCAGGACGGGCAGCGGGGAGCGAGCCGCTCGCCACGTGCGGGGCGAGCAGCCGCTGCTCGCCCTGGCCGGCTGCAGGGCGCCGCGGTCTTTATTTGCAGGATTGAGCAGCAAATAAAAGTTGCTGGTACATGCAGCAATGCTGCAGGCATGTCTGCAGAGCAACTCCAGAACAAATGGAAGGGCGGGTGTAAGAAGGAGAACTCGAGAGAAAAAACGGCTCCAGTAGGAAAATGAAGCTACGATTTCGTTGGACACCTTCAGTAGCTTTTTTCCACTTCTGTAGCTGGTAGTTCGGGGCTGCAGGTGCAGGCTGGGCTGATAAACAACACTGTTATGGGAACACCTCAAGCATTAAAGCAACCGTTGTAGTTTTATACATGCTTATGTATCTATATCTATAGATACAGATATATAGAGATATAGGTGTATACACATATATACATTTATGTATATATATACATTTATAGGTACAAACTAGGGGGAAAAAAAGGCAAAAAAAGAAAATGCATTTTGTCCAGTTCTGGAATTGCCCATCGTACTCATCACTTGGAAATGGAAAGAAACTAAAATCGTTTTTTCAGAAATTCAGAAATAGAAAAATGCTTTTTTTGCATCTAAATACAGCGCTTCATTTGTTGAAAGAGAAGTTACTTTGATATTTGTTGCTAAATAAAATCTTGGATCAAGTAAATTTAATTTAAAAAATTAGTGAAGGCAACAATAAACACAGGAAATATACATGAATAAAGTGTTCTAAAAGTCAGGCAACTCTTTTAAGGCTATAAATATAACCTAAGCAAGGCCTCTATAATTAGCAAAGGGTGAACAAAAGAAGACATCCAGAAATAGATGGGGAGGGGGGAGGTGGGGAGGGTGAAATGTCTTGGTTAGCCTTATTCAAGTGTTCTTTCCATAGCATAGGAAGTGGTTCCAGCTAGCTCATGAGTTCTGTTGGTATTAACTGATTTTTAAAAGGACATTTCCAAGTTGTCTCCATGCCAAGGAAATTCTTTTACCGGCATGTTTGCTGAATACAGGAAACATCGTCCCGACTAAGTGACACTGGATGTGACGAAGAGTTGTGTCCTTACTCCGGTGTTACAGTCAGCACCCTCTGGTTGTTCCATCTGGAAACCATTGGGTATTTACTGGGGAACACTTACTGCACTCCTGTCATTCATCCTGAGCAATGAGCAATGGCCAGTGGTGCTGAGTCATGGTTGGTCCCTGAACCAACTCACTGCAACCCCTTGGAGGGGCACCAGGGGTGTCTGTCTGGTCATCCACTATTCCATCTCATCCCTATTAAAAGTTTTGGGGGAAATGTCTGTAGGAGCAACAGAGCACTGGGAACCTCTCCGTGCAGTGGCAAGAATTCCCTGTACGTGGAAATAGACATGTACCTACAGCTGCTCCTAAACAGAGAGCTGAAGAAGTCAGTCTTGCATATGGTGATGTTCAGTGTTAAGCCAGGTTGTGCTTATGGGTCTGGTTTTGTCTGCTTATTGGAAGAACACTTCAGTGAGGCTGATGAGAACTGCAGTGTCCAAGTAAGAAGTGCAAGTTAAGATCTTGAGTAGCGCATTTCCAGTTTCTCGCACAGCATCTGCCAGTTTCCTGTTTTCTTCCGTAGAGCTGCCTGGCTCAAGTGTTTAAGTTTCATTTGCTATGTGTTGTTCCTAAATCCCCTTTTTGTTATTTATTGGCTCTTCTTTTCCTTTCTCCTTGCTGGGAATTACGTTAGCAGCACAGTCAGTACGTGGGCAGCAGTAACTGGGGCTATTTGTGGCCATGGGCTGCATGGACCTACAGAGGGTGCAGCAGTTCACCAACACTCAGTGTGCTTCACCAACACTCTCTTCAACTCCTTGCACAGCCTTTCAGGAAAAGATGGAAATCTTTGAGGAGAAGGCCCAGAGTGGGTGGTCATGCAGGCCTGCAGTCTCCACTCCATCTTCCTACTCCTGTAGCTCAGTGAAAATCACCAAAACCAATTATCTGGTGTGCAAGTGGAAGCCAAAACTAATGCTGCAGCTCATGCCCAGGTCACCAGGTATACAATAGTTTCAGCTTCTTCTGTAACCAGCGTGCAGTCACTGATGTTCTTCCTGCCTTTATATGGAGAAAACGAGACAGAAAGACAGCTACTCACAAATACTACTGGACTATTGTTTTGGGAGGTACATACGCACTGATATCATACGTGAAAAATAAGATTAGACAATTTTCTGCCTTTGAGACTGAGATTCTAAATCTCTCAACAATGTTTTGAATATTGGCCCCATTACTAAGTTTCTGCCCAGACTTACTGTGCCTTGAGAAATCCAAAACTGCTAAAAGGAGAAGTATCAGAAAGCAATCTTTGTGATGTAGTATTCAGAAAACAAGGGTCCTTTTTTAAAACACAGTGTTTTAAACAGCAATAAGAATAATAACTCTTTCATAGAAATATGCATGTGACAATTATTTTACTTTGATCTGTCCTTGCTGAGATAGGTACTTATTCTGCAAGCGTAGGACAACGCTCCCTCCTAAGACTGAACTTTCATTGGGAGCATTTGCAGCGGGAAGTGCCATGCCTCAGAGGCAGTGTTTACATGCTAGCTCATTTGCCAACATTGAACAGCATTTGCCTTTCATTCGCATGCCTCTCCTTTAAGGCATACTCTTTTCCTCTTGACTTTAGTGGGAGCTCCGCATGTTTTGCCTTTGATTCCTTTGCATGCTGGCCACTCTAATTAATATCAGTTTCAGCAGAGTTTCTCTCTCCCTCTTTTTCAGTCGAAGAGAATAGCTTTCAGCAGCTTATCCCAACACCAGCTTGTGTATTTACTGATCAAGTGCTTGGGCATTATCAAACTGGCACATACTGCCCATACAGAATATAACTTCATTTTTTCTCTGTCCCAGACAAACAGAACTTTACCTTTTACTCCAGACCTAATAATAAATGGTGGCATAACTAAGAACAGAAGAAAATAACAATGATCATTCTAGCAAACTCCTCTCAGTGTTGAAAACATTGCTTAGGTCTGTGTTTGTTTAACAGTTATAGTTTTAGCTAGCTAACACAGTCTTTCTCTATAGGATGCTTTCATTGCTGGTGCAACAAACATAAATCAGAACGGATCCGTTCTTTCTTTGAGACCACCATTCCCCAGGGCTGGATTGTGCAACCCAAACTAAGCCCCAGTCTGCTCTGCCCTTAGTGCTTGGCCTTCAGAGATACTTTATATGGGACACAATACTACATAACTGAGGAAGACTGACAGAATCTGGTCCTTTTTTTTTAATTTATTTTTCCCCTGCTGCTTGTGTTATTAAAAATAAATGTCCGACATTTTGATCTCAGACCTGCATATCTGCATGTACTGAGGGACACAATGAACACAGGAGCCACTTCTCTCCTTTGTAAAAACTGTTACATGTGGCTTTCTGTGCTAACATAACCCTCTTTATAATATTTCAAAAGATACAGGACTTCCCAGCATGATGATAAAGTTTTCCTGTGTTCCAATAATAAAAGTTGAACGTACCAGTAATTTCCAGTTCCTCTGAGGTTGGGCAGCCTGTGAGGACTAACTCAGAAGTAGCCAACCTGCAATATCAGTGTGGGAGTCGGAAACAGATGTTCACCGGACAATACGATTTGTTGTCACTGTCGATACTATATGGCACTTGTCCAAACAGAAATTGTTTGTAGCTGGAAAAGAATGTAAGGAATGATTCATGCCCCCAATTACTATTATTACTTTAAAATGTGAAATAGTTTCTTGTTTTCTTTTGTTTTATACGAGTGATTCAAGGAGGCCTAAGGACTCAAAAAATGCAATTAGTTGGACTTGGAGCATCCGCATAGTATGTCAACCAAAAAATTTAAGGCTTTTTCACTGGGGCAAAAGAAATTATATACAAAAAACAAGAACTTCACTTCTTCAGAATAAAGGTGCTGTAACCTTCTAGTCTTAGAAAGTGCTTGATGTTCATTATGTAGGTACATTAAAAGCACACTGCACTGGGTAAACTGGATGTTGTGTGTGTGTCTGAGAGTGTTTATTTATAAAGGTTATGAGTTATTACATTAACATAATATTTTATACACATAGTAACATTTGCAAGTAGTTTCTTTATGCCCTAGAAATTCTAGCAGGCCATTTGGTCATTCAGAACTGATGAAACTTTTCAATGAGAAAAATCCTCTATTAGAGTAACATATGATGCTTAGCCTTGATTTCCAAATTTCATGAATATTACAAAAAAGATGCACTAGATCATACTTACTGTCAAAGACAATGGATTAGGCTAGGTGCTCTTTAAATTAAATATTAATTTTACAGGGATACATCAAATATATCAGAAAAAAGCAAAAACTGGATGCAGAAAGCATAAATGAAATCAGGTCTAAATACAAATGAATATATTCAGTAGGAGTCTCAATGAGAGCTAAAGATCTGAGTTCCAGAACCCTTGGATATATCACCTATATTTTACATCAAAAAGCAATGCTCCAGGTATTTTCAAAAATGAAGACATCTGGGATCTAAATTGGAGTTCACTGAAATCAGTGGCAGAACTTGGATATAGATGCTGACTACTGTATCTCTGCCAGGCTTCTTTTAGAGATATATAACAAAGGAAAAGGTGTGTGTAATCATAGGACTGAAGAGCAAAACATTTTAGCACTGTAAAATCAAGCAACTGCCTTATTTTTACAAAAGCATGTAGTAACACTTCACAGTAATCTTCCTTTAACAATAACTTCTGTTTACTGTATTTACTGCCGCAGTGTACTGCAACACAGTAGTTTAATGATCTATGTCAGGCTTTTGTCAATGAAATGATTTTCAGATGTACTTTTCTTTTTAACTACTGCAATGACTTGGCCTTAAGTCCCAACCACAGTTCAAATTTTTCATGATTTTAGATTGAGTGAATTGAGAAATACTTTAATGGTGGAACACTATCCGTTCAGATCATTTTGCATGAGAGATTGAACTCTATACAAAATGTTCAAAGTCAGCGTATGATAAGACTGAATGAAATTAGCCAGTCAGATAATGCGTAGCACATGTGTAAGTAGCACACTAAATGTTGTGCATGTTCCTGTGCATTTTTATATATATTCAAGGATTAAACTGAGTTTTTCATCAACTAGGTGGTGGCAAGTGCCAAAATGATTTAGGATTAGGATGGGGTTTAGGCTGATCTATCTACAGTTGTATTTCTCATTTCATTATCATGCTTGGGATACTGCAACAGTTGTATTGTGTTGTTTTTTTATTTTATGAAATAGGCAAAATTAAATGTCCATACCAGACATACCGTTAGGTTCGTTAGGTTACGGGGAGCGGAAGAGAAACGCCGCACTAGACTTCTTTTGTCTGCACCCAGCAGAGATGTCCTGAATGTAGAAAACAGCTGGGAAACTTCTTATACACTACACTGCTTGAAAAATGACTTCAAGATTTTTCTAAAAAAATCCATCTGATTAGACTTTATTCCAAAAGACTGACACTCTGATTCCATAGTATGTCTCTTTGTAAAACATGAATCAATACAGATGCTGCGTTATCTGGTTGCATTACATCATTTTTGATACTAACTCTGCTTTCATTGTAATTGTCATGACAATTGAATCCCAGTAAATGTTTTAGGCTTTGAAGGCTTCTCACTGCAATACCAGGGCAGGACATGTTTATGCAAGGCTTCATTGTCACTTAGCATTCAGAAAATTACTGGCTTAAAACAGACTCATTTGCAAAAGTGACTCTTCGGCCATTTTGATGTTTCTGATTGGTACGTGTTCATTTTGATCTGCTGATCAACATTCTGCCGTCTGCTGTCAATTCACAGCTATGAGCCATTTCGGAAAGCAGCGGCTTTAAGAGGAAGCCAGTCCTGATGGCGGTGTTACAGGGATGGTTAGAGGGGCAGAGAGGTGAGCAAACGAGGCGGCTTCAATTAGCAGGAGCACAGCCCACCCTCTGGCTATGCCAGGAAGGGAGGCGAGCCCGGGCCGCTGCTGCCCGCACCAGAGTTAGTTAGAGCGCTCTGAATCTCATCTTTTGATCTCGGGCGATATTTTTCTCTGTTATGTCACAGAGGTCACCTGGCTCATGTGTGACAAACTGCCTGCATAAGTCACAGTGCCAGTGGCAGAGATTTGTAACCATGTCCCTGGTCCATTGCCTTTGAATTATTTCACAGGCCCTCTGCTTTACATTTACACTCTGTCGGAAGATGAACAGGGGAAGGGAGTAAAATCAAGGGCAGGGTCTCATCCTGAAGGACAAGGGGAAACAGGTGGAAGGTTAATGGCCCTGGAGCGTATCCACAAGCCTCTCAGGCTTGATATATGGGCCTCAGGCCTAAAACGGGCATTGGCTTTCAAAGATATATTATTTCATTTGAGGAGAGACATTCTGGAGTTCCTGCATTTGTCTGCTGATAGATGATCCTCTGTCCACAATTGGTTATGGCGTGTGAGTTTTCCTTGGGCCTGCTCCCGTACATAAAAATTTTGCTGAGCTCTCCAACCTTTCACATGCCTTTAAGAATGGGACGTGTGCAGGCCTTCTGGCAGGCTGCTGGATTTTTGTTGCTGCTATTTTTGTAGTTCCTTTTGAACCGGGAAGCAAGTGGGGGATGAAAGACACTTCTGTTCATTCATACATAGCTGGACAGGGGTGGCCTCGTGGGGACAGCATGGGGGAGAAGAAGATGTCAGGAATCAATTATGCATACGTGTGTCTACAGCCCAGAAGGAAGCGAGCCTGCCTAATCCACTCTTTTACACTGACACATGCCTGCATAGAGATAAAAGCGGGCAAATCATTTACGTGATGTTTTTACAAGCCCTCTTCTTTTATTGTATTTCGTTTTCACAAGGGTTTTCACACGCTTGAGCTTACAGGAAAGAGCGAGAGCAGTGATCCCATGCC
Organism: Lagopus leucura; assembly: GCF_019238085.1. Classification (NCBI taxonomy): domain Eukaryota; kingdom Metazoa; phylum Chordata; class Aves; order Galliformes; family Phasianidae; genus Lagopus; species Lagopus leucura. Next base: position 8,790,673 of record NW_024962266.1, read on the forward strand.
TTTTATCAGCGCCCTCTCCAGAGCGGTGACAACAGGCACCTCTTAAAGATGTGACATTACCTGCTGCTTCTCAACCAAGATTCTGAAGACCCATAGCCAGCTCATGCCATTTCGTTGCCAATAATCTGAGACTGGCCAAAACAAGCAGGTGTTCAGGCAATGTGGCAGAGGCTTCTGTGCATAGAGGAAAGGTGTTGATGTATGTCCTACCCAGTGGTGTTCCCACAGCATCCTCTGTCCCAGCATACCCACTAAATGCCACAGAAAATCTGGTTAAAAAACAGTTTAGAAAATAATTAAAAACTCATAGAATACTTTGTGGTTTAATGTACCCTACTTAGCAGCTTGTTAGTCAAATTGTTCTTTTGATTTTTTTACATATACTTGTAATAACTGTTATAGTATTGTGTTTCTAAGACCCACTACTCAGTGACAGAATGATTTATGAAATTTGGGATGTATATTCTTACTATATATTCACTTAGACTTGTTTTAATAACAAATAACCGTTCTGTTTCAGTGGATAGATTTTGTTTGAAAGAATTCAGCCTGAATTATATTTTAATAGCTCCAAATTTTACATTCTTTTTTTCCCTATAAGTGTAGAAAAGGAAAGCAAGCACAGAACATACGTGAAATATTTTCAATATAGCGTGCTTTGCTGTCAATATAGTGAAATTTCTACTTATAAAAATTGGGATAGTAGATTAAATTTAATCCTACCTCATGTCTCAGTCTGAAATTGTCATCGAAGTGCTGCATCCGCAAGTGCATCGTTTGAGTAATTAGGATCTGTTTTTCTGTCATTGAACCCAGCTGCTAAACGCTCAGCACCTTAGTGTGAGCAGGATCAGGACTGTGCTGCACTTCAGTCAGTCCCTGTAGAATGTGTCCTGTTGTAATGCAATTATTCCCTCTTCCATTAGTGCCCTGCAGAGTCTAAGTTAGACAAGTGAGTTAGAGACTTGAGAGACATATTTAGTGTCTACTGCAGCAGTAGGAAGGAAATCTGAGGAGTTGTTAAAAGGAAAGACTTAGAAACAGAAATTCTACAGAGAGAACTGAACAGAATGTTAGCAGTCAGGAGGATCTGCTTTTCCACTTGTTGCTTTGATAACGGATAAAAGGCTGTCATGAACTGCTGGCTACCAGCTGGGAGCAGATAGAGTAATCCCAGCAGAGGCTGGCCCTGGCATTCCTTTAAATCTTAGAGATCATAGGAAAACTGTTTTTTTCCTACCATTGTCATCATCATTCATGTTGATGTTTTCCACCCGTTTAGCATTTCATTTAAGTTAATCTCCTTTACAATATTGTCTTGATTGAAATCTAAGCAAATATCACATCGATAAAGATATTTCAGCTATCTCACTCAACTGCCTAGAAATAAATTCCAGAGAAGCAGAGATCAGGCATAAAATACCACTGCTGTGGGAAATGTGCTGTTTGACTGTAAAGGTGAACTGCACCCACCCTGCAGGCAGTCACAGGGATGGCCTGTAGTGTATGTCTTCCTTGTAATCAATTGCTTGCTATAATAAAGAGACTCAATAAATTAAATCTAGAGGATGTTAATTGAAAGAGAAGAGCAACAGAATGTCCCTTGTTAGAAAATGAGCTGGCATGCCCCCTGCGTGGTACAAACAAGTACAAACACAGGGGCAGACAGAACCATGCATGTTTAACTTTACTAGTGTGCGCTGGGCCACAAAGGTCACATTAATGACACGCTGGACACATGCAGGATTGGGCCAGTAGCATCTGCTAGCATGTGTACAGATGCTTGACTGGAGCTGTGTTGTTTCTACCAGTGTTATTCCAGCAAAGGAGGAAAAATCACCAGAGGCATATTTAAAGCTCTGATTGTCATTCTATACTCTTTACTTTAATGACATACTAAGGGGCCTAGCTTACTTCGTATTCTTATGTGTAATTACCCATATTAAAAAAAAAAAAAAATCAACACTCATTAGTGTTCCATTCCACTGACTTAATTATACCCCTTAATTAAATCTTGACTAACCAGGGGTCACTGCAGTGTCAGTGGGATTTGTCACTGTTTGTCATCAGGTGTCTGGTCACATCTATTTCTGGTATCCCTGTTGCTGCATTCTGTTTAAGAGTGTGGTCTTTTCTAAATGCAGAGAACAATCAGGCATTGCCTTATTGTGTTCAGAGCCTTACAATTAATTGGAAGGCTACTGAATCTGTTCTACAACACTAGCACTCTCCTAGTCTTCACATGCGGGAGGTGGGGAATCAGGCAAATATAAACCTTTTCTAAACATACTTCATTACCTTACTTGTGCTCCTTTTCAAAGGTTTATTCTTTCTGCACTCGGAAGCCATGGTCTTATTAATTTATCAGATAATCTTGTGTTCAACAGGCATAAAAATATATTGCAAATAGCAGGGGTGCTTCCCCTTTCCTCCATCTCCTAAACATGAAGTGAATTTGAAACATGACCAGCAAGAATGAGCTAAATCAATACTACATGCATAACAAATACAACATGGCTTGAGCTGCTATTGCTGTGCTGCTCACAGTCAGAAGACTGAGGCTCCCAGTTCAGTGTTTCCTGAATAATTCAGTGGGAGGTCTGCACGTGCAGTAAGTGCATAATAGTGCTGTTTCTCTCTATTTCAAATTTGCATGTTTGGGGTTTGTTATTTTGGAAAGTTACTTATGGGAAATATAATTCCCATGTTTATGCATATAATAGGCACCTAATGTTTATCTGAATAATTGATTAGTCAAGTCAGGCTTTCATAATTAGCTGTTGGCTTTTCAGTATAAGCCCACAAAACACTTGTCAATCTATAGATGTTTTTAGTTTATTAATATATATGTTATCAAAAGAGCTGTAGTCATTACCTGGAAAGCATTTATTATTTATTCTGTGGAGGCAAAGGAAGCATTTCCATTCTAGTTATGTATTTCCAATCTAACTTACCAGTAGATCAACTTTTTATTGTTAAAGTTTTCATGAATGTTATCAGTCTGTAAGCTGCTCACAGTAGAAATCTGAATGAGGGCGTTTTAAAAAATGCATCTGGCCATTCCTCTGTTACACGGCAGCTAAAATGAGAGGTTTCATTGATTAGAAAATAATATGTATCACTTACTTGTAGGCAGATAAGTAACAGGCACCTAAACAGATACCACTAACGGATATCCCTTCTGCAGCCATAGATGCTGACACCAGACAGGTGCATCTGTTGATATCTCATGTGGCAGTAACACCACAGTATGATCTGGAGACCTATAACGTAAATTGCAGATTTATAGGATAAATTATATTTATTATCAACTTAATGTCTTCATCTGAGCTCTACTACTTAATGTTTTCTTGGTTCCTTATATTCCTGACCAGTTTTCATGCAGTTGCCATTAAAAAAGAGAAGCAACTTCTTACTCCAGAAACTTTGCATTTTATGCCCAAAATATAAAATTCATAAAACATTTGTGAAACTCATAGTGAAAATTGGTCATTTTTTACTGGTAGTAAGTTAAAGACCTAATTGTCCGATAAAGATGACAGGACTGTAAATTGTGTGGTTTATCTTAAGGGGAAACAAACCACCTTTTCACTAGAAGGCAACTTTTACTTTTACAATTTTTGCAATTGCTGGATGCGTGGCACTCAATTTATAAGGATATTATTTACAGAAAAGGTATTTCAGTTCCACATATGCTATACGTTTACTTTCCCTTGCTCCTGTTCAGAAGAATCACCTCCATTTTAGTGAAAACACATGAGCTTCCACTTCTCGTCAGCAAGTACAGAACAAATGCTTCAATAAGATTGGAAAGTGCTTTCTGGAATCAATCTCCTCCTGAGGCTAGAACCATAGGATGTGTACAAAGTTCTCTGCTTCACAAGTGAAAGGATACATATATAGTAGCAGAATTCTAAAAACATTTTAAGTCTAAAACATTTCTAGAATAGCTTCTTTGTTTGGAAAGAGTATGATGTAAAAATCCCGTTGCAGTGGTGGAAAATAAAATGGTACACTAATTTTTCTGGTGTTACCCATTTAATTGTGGTTTGCCACTGAATTATGTGGTTTTACACATCACGAAGTTCTTGAGCAGTACTACAGCATCTGGTATACGACATGAATGTACATGACATGCACGTATCCTGTCTCACTTTGTACTTAAAGATACAAGAAATTGCAGAATCCTCTTCAAACAAATTTAATTACATGCCTCCCATGGAACAATGCAAAACTATTTCTAAGAGTGTCATTATAAAGTTCCTCATTCACAATATATATGTATTGTACCAATGTAAATGTTCATTATCTGTTTTTATATCCATTGCAAAAGAACAGAAAATGAAACACCATATTGCAAAGAACACAATATATATATATTGGAATCAGAACTCAATTTGCTACTGCTGTTTTAACTTCCAGTGTAATATTTTGTGCAATGTTAGAATTTCAATCATGGTATTATACTAACACATGGATTTTCTATTGAGATATTTTTAAGTACAGCATTTGCTACCTGGAAAGATTTCTGATTTTGACTAGTGAGCTAATTAAGGACACAAGCCGTGCAAAGAGTGAAACATCTGCATTCTCACTATTAGTGCAGAAAGTTCTCACCAGTGCCCCTGTCTATTAACCTATGAGTTCAGACACATTTCCCATGGGTATTGTATGGCTATCTCGGTCCTTCCATTTAGACTTCGAAAGAGTATTGTCTCAAAAAGTGTTATACAATTGGATATAGATGTATTTTGCTGAAGAGCTTCATATTTTCATGATTAGACAGGTGATCTGATCACAAGGTGGAAAAGAGATGATGTAAGTAAACAATGAATTAGAAGCCTGAATAGGATTGTTAAGTCTCTTTTTCTAAGTTACAGTTAAAGGAGAGGCATTATGTGGGCTTTCAGATAAACTCACAAAGCTCTTATCTATACAAACCTGATAGATTTGCCATTATTCTTAGTGAACAACAAGTTATATCATTCAGTTTCATTAAAAATGCATTAATCCCTTTTTAGTCATCTAATTCATTGACTCAATTATACACTGAACAATAAAAATGTTTGGTATAATAAAAATACAGTATTAAAATGTGGTTTATACATAAATATTTCATTGCAAAGAAAATTTTAAGGGTTTTAAAAGTATTAACAATATGAATATCATGTTCTGAGGCAACAAAGTGCAGTTTTGTTCAGCATCTCTGAAACTATATGTCAGAAAGATTAGTCTTTAAAACAAGCCGGCCTGAAATGGTTGCTTATGGCGTTCCTTGCAGTACTTAATGTACAGACATCCTGTAAAGTTAGTGACACTTACTGGCACAGGTCAACAAAGGGACAGGATGGGACTCAGGCTGTACACACGTACTGAGAATCCCAGCGCCTCCAAGGAGCTCTGCACAGCAGAAGGATCTTACCAGTTTTACTGGGTCAGGATGTGATCAGCACACCAGATGTCCCATGGCACAGCCTGTGGGGCCAATTCCTGAGCAGTTACTCCATGCTAGCTGTTCAGGTAATTGACACCAAAGTCACCAGCCTTTGGCCTGAGTGACAGCGTGCTGTGCCTCCCTGGGCTGGGCTCAAGCTGGTGCATGTCGTTGCTGGCAGCAATGTGCTCAGCAGAGTGAGCAACTCCACTGCAGCAGCAGCAGCCACTGCAATTCTGCAGGCACCAGGGAAATACCTCGGGCACACAGCCTCACTCTGGAGCAGACAGAACAGCGAGAGCAATCCACTGAAGGCTTTCATTGATTTTAACACAGCTGTTACTTTTTAGAGTTTTGTGCTCAATTTCTTTTTATTCATTTCTTTGTGGCAGGAAAGTAAAACACCTCTGGTTGTACTTACATGCCCTCAGCAGATTTTAGCCCGGTGCAGCCTAGCAGGTCCTGTGCCAGGCTGCCACTGGTGGTGGGAGCTGCAAAAAGCTGGCCCGATTTTTGCAAGCATTCCAAGATGAGATGAGAAGAAAGCACTTTGTATTTTCATTAGTCATCTCTTTGCAGATTTAATTTCAATTCTTTCAGCGAAGCAGATTATTAAAAGCAATGACCTGAGGTCTTCGTTCTGATATCAGACTTGCAATCCTGTATAATGCGTGCCTGAGGGCAGAGGTCACACTAACGAGTCTGTTAATGCGGTCACTCTGGGATAAGATCAATCTCCATACTTCACCATATTGATCCAATAGCTCATTGGCACTTCCCTCTTTGAATTGATTAGCTCGTGTGTGAAAAGAGATGGATGGGTTTCCGACCCCGAGGAGCCCGTCAGGGCACACCCGTGGCAGGGGAAGTGGATGTTTTCACTGCTTCGTTTGGGTGGCTCATTATGTGGATGACTCACAGGGAATAAGGGTCATAACATTGTTTTATGAATTATTTACAACAAAACATCAGGTTTTTCCTACATTTGATGTTCCACCTGTACTTAATCCCTTATAAATAGAACATGAAGAAATGGACACAAACAACTAGTAAATGCCAAATATTTGTGTAAAGGGAATCAGTACATACAAGTGACCTCAAAAAGTAATTTTGCTAATATGTGGTAATAATAATAGATATGAGGGTAGGAATAGACTTCATGGGTCATCTAGTCCATTCCCCTTATACTGTGACAGAATATTGATGATACCTAGAAATGAATTACATTTTAATTGCATATTTCTGGTGAAGTACTCACAGTGAATCTAGTTTGGACACCTCAGCAAACTTTGTATGCACATTATACTGTAGAAATGGGTGATCTGCATGCAACATGTGAGCTAAAAATAAACTATGCACATCACTCCACTGTTAGAAGTAACCTAAAAAAAAAAAAAAAAATTCAACGCCATTTATCAACTAGTCACATATTTACAAAATGCATACATTTGACACAGTAGATTGGATTTTGGTGCTGTGTGTGCTCATGCAAGAGGGAATACAAAAGGAGCTGTCGCCAGAGTCTGAATTCAGAAGTTGGCTTAGGTTAGGTTGTACTAAAAAAATGTAAGCATTAGCAGAGTCTTCCGAGATGTAAAGCAATGCAAACTGAGAACCTTCTGGAAGTCTTCTACTGAAGAACAGGCTTTTTTGGTTTTGTTATGGGGTTTTTTTTGCTTGTTTCTTTTACTTCTGACTGCATATGAACTGTTGAATAAGTCTCAAAGATGTTTAAAATGCAATAATTTATTATATACATCCAACCTCAGGATTGTATACAACACCGTACCTAAGATGCTGTTATCTAGATGCCAGGTTACATATAATAACCCTGTAAAAACAACAACAACAAAAACTGGCAAAAATATTCTCATTGTGTTGTTAAACTGATGCTTACATTTATGCAAGAAGACAGTGCACTTTAATAATATCTCGCTGTATTATTTAACTGGACATTCTGGATTTATTTGGTAGGCTGGCTGTTTAAACTGAGTGATATTAAAATTTATTTACAGAGAAGTGTCCATGCATGCTGCACAAAAAAGGGCAACGCTTTTCTACTATCAGATTTACGGTAGCATAAGCAGGTACTGCATAAAAATAGCAATTGGCAGACCTTCCTTAAAGGCTTTGTAGTCTGAAAGAGACAGACACTCGGGCAGATTGGTGGGAAAAAAAGAGTCAAAGAGAGAAATCAGTCTCTTATTTGTCAGTAAAATTATGCTGAATGTTTGTATAATCCTGACTTATTTAGATTTCAAAGCCATTCAGGCTGTTATAGCTAAGAAAATTGCCCTGATACAGATTTACATGGACTTAATATGAAGCCATACTAAAATGTAAGTTCCAATACACCTAGACAAGAGCTATTAGATTCAGCGTTGGAATGTACTTTCCCTTGATAAATCAGATAAATATGGGATGAATGAATGAATCCTCTTACATTTGGGTCTCAAAGCGACATTTTAGTCATAGTAAACCTTCGGAAAAAAATCTCATAAGCTTAATCAGAAAACAAAGAAAATGGTGTTCAGGTCTAGATTAATAGCAGACTGACAGACATGTGAACACAAGTTGTGTTCAAGCTGATTTTTTAAAAACAAAATTTATGCCATCTTATTACAAACTCTTGTCCATGGATCAAGGGTCTGCCAGTCTGACTAGAACTCAGCTTTCGGAGTTGTAGCATATGGTGCACCCCAGGGTGAATGGAAAGTTATCAGAGCAACTTTTGTTGTTCATCTCCAAAGTTGACATCACAGAATCATAGAATCCTTAGAGTTGGAAGGGACCTCTGAGGGCCATCTAGTCCAACTCCCCTGCAATGAACATGGAACATCCAGAAATGAACAAAAAAAAGACTTATCAATTAGATGATTGATTAGTCTCTCGTTTTTCTAAACTCACAGTTATTCTTTTCCATGCAAATATTTAGGAGCTCAGCATAGAGGCTCAAAATCTAGATGCCTGGTAACGTGTCCAGCTCTGACAACAGAGAAAAGTCAGTGGCTTGCTTAACTGTGCTTGCTTCCTTCACCTGTCCTCCACCATTTTTACCCATAAAGATTTTCTCGATCCATGTTTTGTACTGTAAAAACTCTTCTCATCAACAGAAAAAGTAGCTCAAATAAAAAACAGTTTATTCAAGGATATCTTTAAACAAACATTAACATTAATCCTAACTGCAGTGCTTATATCTGTATGGGACCTGAGCAGAGCTGTGACAACCTTATTTTAATGACGCTTAAGAGATTTTCAAATGAGCTTACAGGAAAAAGGAAGTGGGATAAATGAAGCAATGCCAAATAAAGGGATAAATGAAAAAAACATTTTAATACTCTATTTCTTGAACATTCATTCAATCAACACTTTGTGTGATTTTTAATAGCATGGCTCTGTCTGCTCTTCTACAATTGCATTTGTCAAGAAAGAAGCTAACTTTTCATCTAGATGATATTCAGAGTTGAAAGAATTTAGCTAGATGGTAGTAGCTGCATACCAAAAGCCTCCTGCAATGCTTTTAAGACGTAAAGAGACGAACCGAGTGTTTTGGATCACTCCTGTATACAGTAACTCACCAGTTCTTACCTTCTTCTACGGCTTCAGCTTCCTTGGGGATGCTTTTAAGAAACTTTTCCTATTTAATCAGAAAGGCACTTGTTTAGTACATGATAAACCCCATTTCCAATGCTAAACATTCTTTCACTTTCTCCCGTATCATTGCATCTTCTTTCTCTATCTCTGCCCCAGTGACTTACTATTACTGCTGCAGCTCCTGGGATGTAAGGTAACCTTTCTGCATTTTTTTTCCCATCAGTATTGCATTTTCTTTCACATCTTGAACGAAAACACTGTTTCTCAAGATTTCTTACTGCTTTCGCTGGTATTTTCTCAGCAGTTCAATTTACAAAGCAGGAAAACAGTGGGAAGTACATTTGTGTCACAAGTGCAGTGCCTTACCTGTTTCTGCTGCCAAAGGTGTAATACAGGTGACTTTCTGTCCTGTTTAACTGCAGCACCCAGTCTTGAGACTTAAGTTCTATATGTTTCAGTGATTCAAATATGGGCAAAAAGAAATATCTGCAGTTAAACAATTGGATGTTGGTCAGAAGTATTTAGAGGATTATGAAAAGCAAAGTATAGAAACATGTTCTAGTTTCTGACAAAGAATGAAATGCTCTGCAATCAAGAGAAAGAACACTTAAAATACAGAACTGGTCTTTCTATATCCAACATAGTTATCTGCACATATAACATATATATATTAAGCAGGCAAACAAGTAATATCAATACAACATTAGCGGAAGAGGGAAGTCCATGGGAGTCACATCACGACATATTTTAATCTGGAAAATATTACTGATGTAATAAAACCAAAATAAAACAAAAACCTAAATGTTACTATGCAAATCAAAAAAGATCCTTCAGAATAAAAGTTAGTTCTACATTCACATTTGGTGCCTACTAGAAATGATAGGTAACATCTGATTTACTAGTTTCTTTATGTGGTCTATAAAGTTTCCCATCCTGGGTATCTCTAACACACACCTGAAACATTTTTCTTCTCTCTATGCTGCTGTAACTTTAAAGTAACTCCTTTTCAGCCATGAAATCAGATTGTTGCACACTTCCCATATGGGGAAAATAGTCTGGTGCTGTGCACACAAACCAGCATTTGTAGGTGTCAGCTGTTAAAAGAATAAGACTACTTCTCTTGGCTGACGTTCTTCCCATACTCCACACCCCTTGAATAGATATCCTGGATGTAAAGAAATGCAAAATGGGAGGTATCCATATAATGCAATTTAAATTAGAGCCAATTTAAGCAACTCTGGTATAAATGCAAAAACCGGTGTCAGGGGGCATACAGCACTTGAAGGAATAGGATGCAGTGAGCTGGGAGATTGCTCTGCCAGCCCATTCCCATACTAAAGGGCTCTTTTGAAATTAGCGCTTCTCTTGCATCACAAGCTAAAAGTATTTTTCCATATTATCCATACTTGAGTTTTAATAGAATATTTATTTTGTAGAAAACAGTTATTACCATGAGTTGAATATTTTACACTATTAACAGTATACCTGTGTGTTGTATTGATCTGTCGAGATTTGGTGTTATTATTCTAGGAAAAATGTTGTGATAATTTATCCAACAAATCATCGAACAGGAAAGGAACATTACATATTAAAACCCCTTTCAGATAATGCTGAAACACTTGTGACTTGGAGAAGCCCTTGGAGATTTTAATCGAAAGTTGCTGTATAATGGAGTGAAACTGCTGATTTAATATATTGAGAATAAATTCACTACCAGTACTTTAAAATCTACAAGACTCAGTCTTCTCTTCTGATTCCCCAGAGGACATCTCTATGGTTCTTAAAATGCAGATCAGACCCACAGTGATAATGATGAATTGTGTGGATCTGACATAAGTCTAAGGACTTACATTCATGCAAGGTGAGAGGTAAGAATCAGGCCCAGCAGATTTTGGAATTTAGTTTGTTGATATCAGAAAACACAGCAGTATTTCTGGAGTAATTCAAGTGAACTAAGCAGTTTTACTCTCAAGATTGCTACACAAACTACACAGCATTACCTGATTTTTTTAAGTTCTAGACCTGACCATGCATAAATGTATACTGTAATAACATCAGTAGAGATAAACACAGGAGAAGTATTTTGAAGATCAGTTCTATGGGTCCAGTCCTGAAGAAGACATCTCCTTCTTCACACTGTGAAACTGGTGCTGAGAAGAATAATTTTCCTCTTTCCTTTGTATTCGCTTTGAGAGGGAAAAAACATTGCATTGTAAGCAGAACTTTCAGTTGGGGTTACAAAGAAGTTGTTTCCTTATTTTCAGATTTAAAAAAAAAGAACCTAAGAAAAACACATTTATAATTCATCAGAAATATTGCTGACTGCAAAATACTAAGTAATCTTTGTGCAGTTTGCAAAGAGATACATGTATTTTTCAGGAACAGGAGGAAAATAGGTTTTTATGTTGCATTTGCTGCACTCTATACATACACATAAAGTTTATAATGACAGACCTTTCATTTGATGTTTGAAGAACTTAAATATGTTGTATTTGGAGAGTGGGATGCTCTCCAAATAGAGAATCCAAAGACTAATAAAAGAAGAGAGGTCTTGTTCCTTAATAGGATAAGCATTTGCTGCATCCCTATACACTACAGCAACCGGAGGCCCCTAGAACCATACACATTGTATTACATTCTTGCAAGAACACAGGATGGTCATGAACTGATGCTGAAGGCCGTTTTTTTACGAAAGTATTTGACTAAACAGAAGGTGAACACTGAAACTGGGAAATGCCTGGCCATGGCTGGTGTGATCCCCCCTTTCACAGTTATAGAAGAATCATAGAATCATAAAATATCCTGAGTTGTAAGGGACCCATAGGAATCGTCAGATTATCTTAGAGAGCTGTCCCAGGGCATGAGGGGAGAGAAGATGTTACAAAGCCATTGCTCTCCCCATGGGCATTTGCTAAGCAGGAAACACTATGTGCCATTCAAAGTATGGACACTGTATTCACTTCAAATTTTGTGAATACAAAAGCATGGGGCCTTTCTAAGACAAAACAATGCTTTCTGCTATAAATTCCTTATCTATGCCTTTAATAAAGTGAAAGTCAGTTTGATATTCCAAATATTAGTAGTTCTACAAGCAGGGAATTAATGAAGCATTTTATCCCTCTGTCTCTCTCTCTCAGTTCTCTGATGTTGAATATAGGGTAAGCTTATTAGTCTTTCCTTCAGGGTGGTACTTAGCACTTACTTTCCTCTATCTGGATACCGATTCCTGGAAAGCAGGTAGGAACGTAATGGCCTGGATACATGAACTCTCTGTTGAAGCCAGCTGACACTGGCTGATGGATTCAGAAGTTACTGAGGGCAAAAGTATGCACATATGCGCATACACACGCACAGGCACATACTGAGTATAATTGCATCTTTGTAAGATGCTCTTTACATGCCATAAAGGAGCAGGAAAAGGCACACACTCGAATATTTCTATATTTCCTTTCATTTCTAAATCATGAAAAAATGTAGATTGCTACCAAACATGTCTTATGCTCCCTTCAGGCTAGAGCTAGACACCAACAGGACAGTCATCTAATAGGGGCTCTAAAGATGCTCACTGGCTTTACAGAGAATGGGCAATTTTGCATAACACAAGCTTAAAGTAAAGAGATGGAACAATTGTAGTTAATATTAAATCATTTTTTCTTGAACTTTGTAGCATTTTATTACTGAGGTTATCAATGCTAATCACATTTTAGTAAGGTATTCATTGATGATGTAAGTTAGCGCATTTTCTTTCAAAACCGCACAGGCTTTTGGCAGCAACCTTGCACAGGTTTCCCACTGTTAGTAGCAACCCATGTGCAGAGCTCAAATGCTTTCCTACCTATGTAATGATTTGGAAACCACGTATGTGTTCAGTAGTAAAAATTAGCCTCTGGAATGCTCTTGTCTTATAAAACTTTGATTTGGGGCAATTTGCTTCATTATAGCATCTGAAAATGAAGTAACAACTCAAGCTATATGTCTGCAATGACTTGTAAGGGATCTCCAAAGTACATTTGAAAGGAAGTTCAGCCACCCCTTGAACCTTTGTGCTTCAGGCTGAACAATTCAGACAGATGTTTAATCACTTCATGTTCACAAGGAAATGGCTATTCAATGGCCGTAGAATTTGAAAGTGGCATTGGCATTCCCTTTTAGAAACATAAGTAAAAACAATTCAGCTGAATCCAACACATTATTATCACATAAATTTTAAACATATTTTTTGTTTTAAACATTAGATACCCTTTTAAATTTTCAGTAGCAGAAAAGCATAGAGCCATAGTGCCGGCTGATGCAAGTGAAAAGATGAAAAAGGATTCTCAGAGAGGGGGGGTGCAGAGAGGGGTAAAAAGTGAGCACATTGTTTAACTGTATCTGCAGCAATAATTATAGTGAAAATATTTAGTTTAAAGCAACACACACAAAAAAAGTGCATGACCCTGAAACTTTTAACAGGTATTTCATCAAGCGCCAGGCTGAAAATACCTTTTCAGAAGAAATATCGCAATAAGTCCGTGGGTTATTTGTTACTGTACTCTAAATACTGTGAAGCCCTTTCCTAAAAGAAAGATACGGTGTGGTTTTGATAAGATTAAGGAGCATTTCAGCAAAACATACACATTATTCTTCATTTTACCATTTGACAATTTGAATGTTGTTCTTCAAAGACAACAAAAGTTTATAATGATTAACGTCCTATGCTGTGGGAAGCATACACTCTACAACAATACTACTCTTGTGTTGCACTAGCCTTCCTTATCTGTAACATCAGCACAAATAATTTTTCAGATGAGTAACTAGCATTTCTGAGATAAGTCCTTCCTTAAGCTGCAATGGATAATGTGGGATTGGGTATTGCAGTGTCAACAGAGGCCCCAGTAAGCCAGACAGCCTTCCAGTCGTTATCCCCTCCCAAGCCCCCGCTCCCCCAAAAAAAGAGCTCAGGGCCTGGCTGAGTGGGACTCCAGAGTAGGCAGACAATTGCAACCGCCTCATCACCAGCTCAGTCCAACTTTCTGTCCCACCAAGAGATCATGTGTCACCACACAACTCAGGATTAGACCTTCACGCTTCAATCTGAGAATCTATTTCCTCCACCCCCAGAAATATCCTGCATGACTTGTTACATAGCGTAAGATGAATTATGCAAACCAATAGTGGTGTCTAAATATGTTCTAGTCCATACTTGTTTTCTAATCTGTGCCAGCAGAGAACTCAGAACTCACAGAACTCAAGTGATTTCAAGTCCCCTTATAACTCCAGTTTGCAGGAAAGAACTTGGCGATTCCTCTGGGAATCTGTATTTAGACCTCTATCAGGATATTTAACAGTGTACAGCTCGCTGAACAGATGAGCAAAGCATGTGAATCTTCCATAGTGGACACAAAGGAGTGTCACAGTGCCACTAGGCCCCATGGTCCTACTAAATCCCAGGGAAAAGGTCAGAAGACATGGAAAGAACAGAGAATTACATATCTGTCTCACTTTTTACACAAAGTTGATTTTTTTTCTCATGTTCTGCAAGAGAAATACTACTGCATAGTGAAATTATGAAGGAAGATAATGCAGGCAATACCTCATGCTTGGGGGATAGATCCACCTTTACCTGGTCTGGTCCTGAGACATGCTCTCCCCTCACCAAACCATACAGCAGTTCTGCACTGGGGCTTTACTGAGAAGAGCTGAGATGCACAATGGCTGAAGGCAACCAGGGGAGAGCACAGCCTGCAGTCTTTTCAAGTGCTGTGACAAAGAGGCTGTGCAAGCAGTAATTCCCTCATCTGGGGGAATCCCAAAAATCCAGCACATCAATCTAGTTGCTGAGGGCTGCATCCTGAAATTTTTCTTTGAAGTGGAATTAATGTGTTGCTGTTTTGACCGCTGTTTCGACTCCAGTTTGTAGAGGTAACACTACGTCTCATCACCAGTAATGATGTGATCCTGGGACCTTCAGCCTCATATTGGTTTAACAGGCCCTGACAAACTTGCACGCAGTGTTCTTTCTGTTCATGTGTGAACATTCTTGAGACTCACCTTGAGCAAATGTTGCAAGATTCCAACACCACCACCAATTTCCAATATTCAGCTCCATGTGCATTTCTCTGCTTGTAAGCCACCAATGTGGATGAGCTGACGAAATACTCTTCACTTTGTGGTGTGATAGCTGTGCATGGCCATTCAGAATGTGGCTTGTCCTTAACAACACCATAACCACTGCTGAAACAAATGCACCACCCACTGCCTCACTTTGCTACATTTGCTGTTAAGTCTCAGTCAATGTTCAGCAAGTGTTGATGATGTCAGTGGGTGCAATTTTTCACATGGAGGAATTCAATAACACACCTCTGCTCTATATGCACTTCCATGTTAGACACCATTTTGTCAGATCGCTCTTCTGCTGCCATCTGTCACACAGCAACAAAACATAATGGAGTATCGATGGGAAGGTTCAATCTCTTCTTCCATACCACCAACATCCACTTCAGACATTGCGGGCCAACTTAATAAAATAGAAGGCATTACTTTCGGAGCAACCCTTGTAGATGCAGGGAGGCTTGTGTGTTGTGTTTTTTGGTGGTGGTGGGTGGCTGTGACAATGACCATTTATCTTCCAATTGTAATGTGAGAAAAATGCTCCAAGTAATCCAAACAGCACAAGGATAACTCCAAATTCTGACATGTTTCTTTTTCCTTGCTGTAATCATAGTTGAATAGGATTTTCTTATAAGAAAAAAGGATTGAAATAGGATGCCATCATGTACTAAAGCTATTAGAAAGCTACTCCTTGCTCTACCTTAATATTCTTACTTCTTGAGCGTGGATAGTAGACATATCCATTTTCATCTCTGCTCGTGACAACTGCCATCCTCTGTTTGTCTGACACGAAGTACTTGCTCCTTCTTTGCCCCAGCAGTTTCACTTACTCTCACACAATCCCTTTAATTCTGTATGATATCCAACTTCATCATCTTCACCTTCATGGTTTTACCTGACGTCCAACTTCCCTCATATCCTCTCACTGCACAACACCCTTTCCTTTACAACCTCCTCCTAAGTACTCCCCTTGCTTCCTCTGTTATCCAATCACTGTTTTACAAGTAAGACATCTTACTCCTTTCACAATCTTAACATTATTATTCTTTCATCCCACACTATCTTTGAGTCACACACTTCCTCCTTAGCTTCCTTCACATCTTTCCTTAAAAACCATTTTTTCAGCAACAACTTCCAGTTACACTGTCCCTGACGATGAGAGTCATCATCTGAACGCCGCTGGCCAGACAGGACCTAAATTTAACCATCTGAGCACAGTATTCACTCTTGTTTTTGCTTGAGGCTACATAGTTGTCAAATGGACATATCATTTGACAGCTTGCTTAGGTGAGACATGGGTTACATTATGCTTATGTCAATAGTTTGTTATGGCAGGGAGCAGCTGCAGATCTGGGGAGAGTTCTTGTAGTAGCCAGTTGTTGGCCATATGATGCTCAATTTTTATTTATAAGCATTCTCAGTAGTTGTTTCAAAGGGCACTTTGTTATTGCTGTTAATTGATAACAGTCTCAAAAATCTCCACAAACCAAAAAAGCTTGAAATTTAGTCACCAGTACAAGCTTTGGGGCTTGCTTCTAACTGAATACATACTATGAACAAAACCAACATTGATTACTGAAGCTAATGACTGGAGCTAAGACATCATGGTCACAGAATCTTACCCTTTCTTCTCCTCACTATGGAGGAGGACTAGCATGCTTCGGCTTCGGAGTCACAGAAACTGAAGTCCACAAGGTGCTTTTTCTGCAAAGTACTTCCTTTTCAGGATTCACTCTGCACTTTATCCATCAAAGCTTAAGCCTCATTGGCTTCAAGATCATTTTAAGATATGCATTTGTTGTGGCCAAGCGCTAATTTTTTGTTTTGTCAGACAATGTATGCTTATGCACAAGTGTGCCACAGAAACACAAAGGCATCTGTGCTCTGGATAACGTTACACACTTCCTAAAGATTGCCAGCTAATCCTAGCATAAGGTGTGCTATGTTACCACATTTACTCGGTGTTTTGTGTTGTTTTCTATTTTATATCCAGTATCTGTTAGCAGAGGTATGTGGTTTTCCTCATCTATACTCCTTTCAGAAGTAGGCTGTAATTGCTCCTCCTTTTTATTAATTTGCGACCCTCCTCAAAGCCATCTCTGTTTCTTCCTACAACAAACTGGGAAGCATTTTGCTGCCCTGCCAGCTTTCTTAAAATGGCAAAAGCAGCTGGATCTAATCGTTTCCTGAAGCCAACACTGTGTTTTGGATGTGTATTTTGCTTTTTATGATATCCATTTTATAGGCTTTCACTGGTTAAATTGCAGTGAATACAGAGAGACAGATTTTCTGAACTACTAGCAGATGTTCGCTGTTGCTAGTTTTATGAGTCTTGTGGAACAGCAGGAACAGGCTATGTGCAAAACATTTTTTTGTGATTTTGCCATCTCACACTGTTCTCACAGCACTGGCTCAGTAATGACATGATAAAGCTTGGGAGGTAGGCTTTGATTGCAGACTAGCTGCTGTTGGGGCCTTCAGAAAGCCAGACCTGTAAAGTGCAGTTTGTTTTCAAAAGTTGCTGCCTGTGGCTGAGACAGATGGGTTAGCTAGAAATATGTCATTTATAATACAATCAAATGCTTGACCTCTTATTCAGGTATTCGTTGTTATGACGTGGATGTTCAGTGTTTAAACTGTCTCACAGCTTGTTTTGTTCAGATGTAAGCTGTGGTAGCTTTATCTGAAATGCTAATTTAGGATCAAATGTTGGCATTATGTATTTGAATTTTGTAACACTTTGTTATACACAGAAGAGAATGATCATGAACACACAAAAACCAAGAAAACCAAGAGTACTAAAATCCGTAAATTTTAAACAATTCCTTCTAAAAATGCTTCACTTCAAATCTGGCACACATTTTGGTGGTGAGTGTTTCACTGGGAGAATTCAGAAGACCACTCCTGAGCTAAAAAGTCACTTGGTTGTACTGGCTTTCTAGTCAAAGACATGTTGCAGGCAGGGGAATAGATACCTTTTAATACAGAATCAGCCTTGCTCTGCAGTCTGAACAGAAATGAATTATCACAGGCACAGACAGCATACAGATAGAGCAAGGCTGAGTTTGTGATAGCACAAGCTTTACTCTGACTTAGTAATATATCCATCTACAGAGTCCACACCTTCTGTCCTCCATCTCTGCTGCCCATGCCTATGTGGCTTATAGGTGTTATCTGGGATTACATGTATTAACTGTGACTGTAGGCAGAACAGCAATTATGTTCAAAGATTATGCTCAAAACCTCAAAGTAAAACTTTTGAAATACCAAAATTGAGAGTGTTTCATCCCATACTAATTCAGCCTTTCTTGTACCTATGCATTACTATCTCTACTACAACAAAATGCCGATTGGAAAAAACAGGAATAGGACAGACAATCTTAACACAAGCATTAAATAATTCTGTAGTGATTAATTTTTGCAACCTTATATGTTATTTTGGCAACATTTAAAAATAATTTCCTTTGTTCTCTTTTCTTTTGGAATACCAAAAGAAAAACAAAACGAGAAAAACAAACAGAAAATGCTATCAACATAGAAAACACAGTGGAGAGAATGAAGCATTTCCCAGCAGGGATACCTGCTGCAGTCGTGGAGAAGGTCCTAGCGAAGGCTGTGGGGGAGAAAAGGCTGTGCTGCACACAGGTGCTTCTACATCAGCTTCATGCTGATCTGTTCCCTTTCTCTCCTGATTTCATTTCCTTGCACAGTCCAACGAGGGGGAATAATTTGATACAGAAATCTAAGGGAGAAAAAACGGGACCAGAACAGTTGGGAGACAATTGTGACAGGGGAGAAGGTTAGTTGACAAACGAGAGAAGGGAACGTCTAAGATACTGAAGTTTGAGCCATATGGCAAGTGATTGGAAATGAGGACAAAATACTAGTTAACTTTCATAGGTGACACTTGGAAAATCCATTAGTTATAAACATTATCCCTTTCTGTACCACATAACTAGAAAACAAGTATTAAACGATAAAACGCAAAAATTCATTGTACAAATGATTACCAAATTTGAAAATGCCTACTGCAGTATTTAATTCAGCTTGTGCAAGTCTGCTCTTCATACACAATTTCCTGGGCATTGTCATAGCTCCAAATCAATCAAAATAAGAGCCCCTGGAAGACTATGTTAATAGAACTGTCTCCGAGAAACTTAATGCAAGTGTCCACTGCAAATACTCTCTGCTAATTTCTTTTTTATTTCTCCTATTTTATATCATTTTAAATCTGTTCAGCAGTTACTACCAATGCAGGCTCTTAAAGTCCTTTGAACAACATAGATGCTATTGCCACATCCACCCTAGCCACTCAATTGTAGCGAAATTAACGTATGCATCCTTTAACCCTTCTAAAACTGTCTGAAGTCAAAGGCTTTATTTTTTTTTAGGGAGGAAGTCAGTAAGCACTGCAAGAACAAATCCAGACGATACTGTTGTTTACTCTGATTTACAGTTTTTCCCCATGTTCCTGCAAATTTTCATCAATTTTCAGTTATTTAGGTGAATGAAACTGGATCTAGTTATCTAGTTACAATTACAGTCAGTTTAGTGAGAGCCTTTATTGTCCAATATCCTGCGCATCCTAAATAGCATTATACCAAAAACTTAATACAGGCTGCTTGTACAGAATGCCCAGAATGCTCCTGCTGTCCACAAGTGCAGGCAGTGGTATGTCTGTCACTGCCTTGTGTACATCTCTTTTGTGCCCTGCTGAAGACACCCAGCTCATGTTTATGTTTTATTTTTTCATACTTACACAGCCATTCTTACCAAGAATGTTTACCCGTTTTTGGTTTTTTTTTTTCACTTTTTCCATTTGAAAGGGACTTGGCTCTGACTCGGGCTTGTTGCAGCATTAGTGGTCTTGAACCAGCAGAGTTTCTCTGTTTACAAAAGCTGAGATTCAGTGATGAACCCAATGATGGGAAGGTTCACATTAGCATTGGATATGCTATTTTTCTTTTTTACCAAAAACAATATAATGCTGCTACAAGCATTTCAGAACTATCTTATTCTACTATTATTACTTTGCACAACATAATCAACTTAAATATTCTATGCCTTTTACAGATAATGATTTCAGCAGTGTTGTGTTTATTCAGCTGAGAATAGCAGCTTTGTGAACAAATAATTTTTGATAGCATTTCTGTACTCATGACTATCCTGATATTTGAAGGAGGAGGCATGGTAGCCAGCTTTCGGACTCTGTAGTGTGATGTAGGACTCGTTTCCAGTGTAACACCACCAATGTCTGCTTTACAGGTTGATGACCAAATGAAGTTGCTTCAGAACTGCTGGAGTGAACTCTTAATTCTAGATCACATTTACCGGCAAGTGGTACACGGGAAAGAAGGCTCCATCCTTCTGGTTACCGGGCAACAAGTGAGTATGTGGGCTCAGAGAAGTATTGATGGCTTTTTAATAATCATTTTCAAAATAGCAGGAGTTTAACTAGGTCAGAAGCACTTCTGTATTCTCAGACATTCTCCACAAATAATGTAGCTAAAATGACTTGTGCACTCAGTTCTTGGTCTGTTGATTATAGTTAAACTTATAAAAGCAGATATAATCATAAGCACTTTGCTTTTCAAATATACTTGTATACCTCAATGATTGAAAAACAGCAGATGAGAAGTGTTTCTCAAGGATTTATATTCTTGGAGCTAAAATGGTTTGTTTCTGACAGCAACAACAAGACATCCCAAACTCTGTGCTTCAGGTCTAAGCAATTTATTTTCCCTTCAGAATAATGGTTTACTCAAAAGAATCACTAACTGGATCAGAAACCTAGATAACTTGCAGCTAGTGCCTCAAAAATGCCTTGCTTTTAGAGAAGTATGCGCTTGTGTGAGAGACTGGGGAGCTGAGACACCTAAAACCAGGAAAATAATTCAGACCATAGGATATGCACACAGATATTGTCTCAGGAGCTGTCTTGGGGAACATGCACTCCAGTTCCTGCACAGCTTTCCAACAGCTAATTTTCTTTAGATATCAAATGCTTGGGTTACCCAAAACGCAAGAGCCGTAATGTGGGCAAATACCAGGAAAACTGTGAGAAAAATTGAATGAAGTAGGAAGTTTTTACTCATCCATACTCTCCAAAGCACAAAGAAGACAATAAAGAACCTTATTCCTAAGATTCTTTTTTCTGAAAAAAAAAAATCTCAGTATCAAAGAGAAATGCATCTGTGTGTGATATTCCTGATTCAAAGTGAAAACAAATGATAGTCCACTGCTACTTAAGGAACTGCAAAATGAACTGCCTAGATGCATACACACATGGGAGAGTTCCCTTTTCTAACTATACAGATTCTCCATTTGTGCCTGTGTGCTCAGGAATCTGCTTATAGCTTTAGTCACAATTCTAACACTGTAGCCATTTCTTAATGCTAAGAAGTGTTTATAAAAATCATTATAAACACTTCTTAGCATTAAGAAATGGCTAAGGAAATGACTGCATTCATGACTAAAAGATGTACAGTAGAAGGGGAAAATGATCCACTTGTACAGGAAAAGTAGTGGGAAAATTCTATAGAATTGGCTCCTGCACCTTTGTGGAAAGTCCCTAAAACCTCGATGAAATAAAGTGGTAGTCTTTATTTATATGAGAAAAAATTAGTTGCATCATTCCTGATACATATCAGTGCTACTGAATAAAATTACTGATTCTATTTATTTGCATTTCACAATCTGCAAAGCGGAAAGAGTTACGCTGGCAACTATTTCATTTACCACACAGGGTTCTTGTGTGATTCCTCTGTTGTTAATCCATAAGCACATAGACTAATTTCTGTTACTGAATAAACTGCTAAATTAATGCCTCCTTTGTTATGTGATGCGCTAGCTTTTAAAGGTGCCGAGTGCATAAATTCCACAGAAACTGTTGAAGACATTTACATTCCTTTACGTTCTTGCCACTGCCACCATTTCTCCACAGTAACAGTTCTTATCTGGATTAGCCACTTTTATCTTTATTTGCAGAAAAAAAGCAGCTGTACATGTTCTCATGGCAAAGCATAGCATTTTATTGCTGTTGGACAGCAGCATGCTAATTAAATGCACTGCTTAGAAATCATCACCTGGTTTTGGAAGCTGTATATTTCCAACTAAATTAAAACCTGGGTAAATTGAACAGATTACATCGATTTTTGCCCCAAGTTTGTCAAGTAAGTTTAATGCATCCTCCTTTTAACATAGTTTGGCTTTTCTATGCCAACATTTGTCACTTGAAACTGATGCAAGCACCCCTGAGTTTTCCATCCTCTGTGCATTCCTCTTCTGAATTAGGCTGCTTGGGGAGCAGGGAGCCGTATTATCAGAATACTAAACCAGACCCTTTCCTTCCAGCAAGTTTTTTCAGCATACAACTCTCTTCCTCCCTAAGCTCTGCTGCGAAGCAGAGAGTTTTAGGAGACCCAGTTAGCAAAGACTGATGCAAAGGTGGCACCGAGTACCTCAGTCCAGTCTGTGTTCACTAATACTAAATCACCAGCCAACTCCAGCAACAGTTCTACATTTTCCCTGTTTTTCCTCTACTAGTGATTTGACATCCTGCACAAGTCTCAGCTTTAGCTGATTTAAACAGACTAGTTTAAAATCTTCCTTACATACTTAGACAGTGCTTCCATATTTTTTGTTCTGAGCCATTTCCAGCTTTCACCTGCTGCGTACTACTGCCTTTTGGCAGTGTAGCTCAGTACTGAATTTCCTGTTAAGCCAATCTGATTCACTACGACTACTTCTGAACATCAGAATGGACCATCCTGGCAGCATCAAGTTGGTCTGTTGTCCTTCTGAGGCACAAGTCTAGTTCAAATGTGCTTATGACAGGGGAATTATGACCAATGCTCTCCACTACTTAACTGTAAAATAATTCTGGAAAACCACAGTTCTAGACCATGGCATTACCAGTATTTGCTGCTTCACTAAATGCTACATACTTGCTGGCTGCTGCCCCAATACTTTCAGTTCCTCCAGTAGGAGGAAGGAAATAACCATTACAGAAATTAATTGATTCAAGTGTGGAAAGCACTCTGACACCTCTGATAAAAAGTGCTGTATATGTTTTTACTTACAGCTACCAGCAGAGCACTATGAGCAAAATTACAGTCAATCACCTTGTTTTCAAATATATTAACTTTAAACTGAGGTCCGGAGCTAGATAGCCTATTTTATTACCTGAGAGATCATGATTATCACAAGTTACCAAATTGGAGACCCTAGAAGCCTCATTCCTTGCTTACCTTAATATATTCCTCCATAAAAGTTACTCATAAACACAGTCCTTTTTACAGTCACAGTCAAGAGAGAAGCTGTCAGGGGGGAGCTTACCACCACTTAATTAGAGCATACCTGCTCTCTCCACTCAGAGTGCACAGCCTCTGCTCCTCAGATATAAAAGTCAAACTTAATCTAGCTCTCCAGGGCCGTACCATTTTTTGTTCAATCCTAGGTATCTAAAATGGGCTAGTAGTTAGAAGCACACTCGATAATTTTCAAACACATCAGCTCACACCTGTTACCCTAGGGCATTCTTATCACATTACCATACACGTGCGTTTCCCTCAAGCCACTGGCTTATGAGTTTTTCCCAGTGTCAATCCACTAGTCCTACTTTGATTGCAAAAAAAAAAAGCACAGTCAGCAACAAAGAAGTGAACAATGTCCCTTGCACAAAAAGGCTGTGGTTTACTTTATTTTGTTATTTATTTGGTTCGAGTTTCATAAATGAACCTCTTTTGTGTGCATGTGTGTCAGGAAAGCACTTTTTTCATATCATTACAATTCCTCAGCAGTTCCTCAGAAACAAGTTCCTCCCTGTGCTGCACACTTCATTTTCTGCACTAACTACTGCCCCTTAGCAGCAGTAATTACCATTTCAAAAGGAAATAAAGTAGCACAAATGCATTTCATAATAGAAAACAGCCAAGGAGTGATTTGCAATGTGGTAGTTAATTGTAAATCATTGCCAATATGCTCTCCATCCGTAAAGTTTAATTGGCTTGCCATGTGCCTTGTAATTTTAACAGACAATTTGTAATTATAGAAATTTAATGCATCCAACTTGAGCACTTTATTTTTGTATCTTCTGCTCCAACAATACATAGTCAATTTCCAAGGTCCAGCACACACAGGATAGACACTGAAGTTCTGTACAGAATGTCACTGCTCTTGCGTTTTCAGGCAGCATTCAACACACAACACATCAATTGTAGGATCAGCTCATTTTGTTCATACCTCCACTCCTCAGTGTTGCCAAACCTTCTGTTTGCTGAGTTTGGTCAAAGTGTTTCAGATTCAAAAGTGTGCCTAAGAATATGCCTAAATCTGATACTTTTTGAGACTGTTCAAACTACTGATTAATTTACGTACATCAAACATATATATCCTCTCACCCGGACTTATATTCTAAGACAACACCTGAGGAGAGCATGAGGAATAACCAAGATCTCAACAGCATTTTGTTTTGAAGCAAATCATAATCTAAATTCAAGTTAGATCAGAATTTTGTGGCTTGAACTTCCACTGAAAAGGGGTGCTCTGTAGCTCTTTCAGCTGTACCTTACTGAAAGGTCTTGAGGTATCACATAGGGGCTTTGCCTGGGGAATTTTCTGTGGCAATGCCATTTTTGTTAGACTTACCATTTGCAGAGAAGGCTTCTAACTCCCCTGATGTACATGAATTCATTGGCTTCATCTGCTTGTCTAGGTGACCAACTTGCCTTACTGCTGAAAAGGTTCTCAGGAAATAGCTTCATTTTCAGATTGTAGGCTGCAGATGATTGTTTCACAAATAAGGATGACCCTTGCAGAAGCTATTGTACAGGTTTAGAAGAGTGTTTGAGAAAGAACATGCCTGTGAAAAATCTGGTCTCTATTCACATTTGCTTTGCTATTGAACCTGTTGTAGCACTGAGGTATTAAGGATAAAATTCCAAATCCAGTTCAAAGACAGAAGCAATACATCTATCTGTCTCAACTATCCATAGCCTACCGAAGCAGCAATACTTTTGGGATCCAATGTAAATGCAACCAGTCTTCTGGACCAATGGGAAAGTGTTCAACTTAGTAGAGAAGAGGTTCATATAAATGTGTAAGACAGAAAAATGAAATCAAAAGAGTTAAAAGTCCCTGAAGAAATAGACTGAATTAGTACAGTCCTAGTGATGCTGCCCAAACATTTACAAAAAATTTCCATTGATGGACTGTCTTCCAATATTGTACATTCAGCAGTGGTTGCATATCACCTCTTCTATACATAAGAAACACAAAGACCATTGCAACACTGAAGCAAAGAAATGGATTCTACTGTACTCTAGTTCAGTTATATTTTAACATCTTCATATTAATAACAGTTTGAAGAATGAACTACCACAATTACTAAAATAGGAAAATGTAATGTAACTGGCTAAAATAGCTCCCTGAATGAAACTTAAAAATATTTTTATCATCGTGCCTTTTATGACATAAATATTTCTACTATAAATGAATTTATTTATGATCAACAACTGGGCACAGAGTTTTTCCAATCTTGATGTACTAGTCTTCTCTGAAACTAAGTTAGACATACTTTGCAATACTTTAGAGTGTTACCATTTGCATATTATAACTAATTAGCAAGCACAATAACATCATCCTAGGGGAAAGGCCCACTGGCAACTTAATTCATTATCTTCTATTATTGTATATCATGTTAAAATGACAAGCATCTTACACTGTGTAAGTCATCACAATTTTAATTAATATATCCAAAACTAATATGAGCATTCGCTGATTTTGTCTGTGCTGAATCCTCCTTGATTTTTCTGTAGGCACCTCTCCTGTGTGTTTTTCTACATACATTTGCTTTAAAACATAACATGAACATTTTTAAAATATAATTAATGAAAGTATTAATAATATGAAAATATTTAATGAATTTAATAATCACCACAATTGCCAGCAAAATATATATTCTCTCCTACCTCAGGAAATAGGGAAAGTAATTAAGATTGTGATAGTAAATTAGCTTGCTTGGAATATACTATGCCTAATGCCTTTTTCTGGGAGAAATGCTCACCCACTCACATAGCCAGACACTAGAGCCACCTCAAAGGCTTCAGGGCTTTCAGTGCAGGTTGCTACCCATGGATGGGAGCAGTGTCAGAGTCCACACAGCCAGCAGCAGGCTCTGCTACCAGAGTAGCACAGAGCAGAGCAGTGAGGAAGAGGATGGTCATTTTGCTGCACCCAGGTGCTTGCTGCCAAAACCACAGTGAGCTAACTTACTTCATGTGAGAAAAAAAATCTGCTGTATTAGTCATTTCCATCTCTTAACTGCTCTGCTTATCAGTTGAGAAATTTGTGTGACACCTGACTTTCTAAAAGCTCCTGAACTGTAGGTACTTTACCAAGATATATTACTTTTAAGAAGAATTGTCATGAACACTCAGCACTGGCCTAACTTGCTTCCACTGTCATTTAAGGCATTTGGACTTTTAAGTCACTTTGAACTGGATCAAAAAAAGGGACTTAGAAAAAATACTTAGCATGGCCATATCTCTCTGCAGTCCCATTTAGCTATGATCCTCTTTACTATCAGCTTTTTTTTTTTTTTTTCAGAGCTGTTAGTATTTCTGTATTCTCTCTTGCAAAGCCTGCTGCCTCATCCACCCAGCCCTTACCTCTGCAATGCAGCTGGGAAGGCCAGCAAACTCAGAGGTAGCTGTGAGAAGTAGCTATTAGAAATGGTGAAAAGAAGGGTATTACATGCCTGTTGAAATGAATTGAGCCCAATTTTCTATTTGGAATACAAAACTGGAAGTTCTCCCCCAGATCTCTCTTTCTGCCCAATATTCTTGATCAGAACGTGTCTACAAGATGTATGAGGCTTACCTGAGGCTACTTGATCTTTCTGACTTTCAACAGATGCCCCAACTGCCAGGATACACTAATATATTCCATGCACTCTTTGGACTAGAGATCTGACCCTGGACTTCTCACATCTCAGTTGACTGCTGAAAAATTCCCAGTCTGGCACTTTTGATGCCTTAGGTAATCTAGTCCACAGATATTATAAGAGCTGTTGCATGAGCTGGACACACAGTTACTTTCCACTGTCATGACTGGAGTAGTCCTGGCCATGCCTAGAGCCAGTTTGACTCTCTAAGTGGAAGACAGACCAGCAAGGACTTTAAGCAAAGTTAGATAGCAGCAGAGTGGAGGTTTCTAGTACCTAATTTTAGATTTAAGCACATCAGTTAGCAAACGGTACTACAGCACAGCCTGCAGTATAGCACATACAGTGATATCCACACTAACCCCAAACAACTAAGTGTAAGTACCAGAATGGCAAGAACAAGTGGCAGCATAAATTATACAGTGCTCTTCTGTTGGCACTGCTTTGGTACTGAGCTAACCCAGTTAAATCTCGATCATTACTTCTTTATCATTACTATATTCACCATGCAAGATAGCATGGAGTACTGGTACATGAGGAATTTACACCTCCAGTCATCTGTGCAGCCATAACTTTATGCCATTTGCTTTATTTCTAAACTAGGTGATATGAAAGCATCACTGAAGCTTCTGTTTTCAAAAATGCCAGCTAACTTGTCACCATCAATATCAACTGAACTGTGCAGTAATAGTAATTGGGAAGCCATTTGTTGATTTGATTTACCAAGTGGAATTTGTCGTACAGGGTTAAGTAAATATTAAGATGTCAGTATGCAAGTAAGCATTTTGCTCAAGAACTAGGCTCTTTTTGTCTTTTAAAAGCATTTTTAATCATGAACTGAAAGGTGAAAGATTTAATACACCTTTTAACATTGCTTTCTGCATACAGAACCAAACAAGCAAGATAGTATACTCTTTAATGCAACCAATTTTTTTCCAAAAAGACATTAACTGAGGCTTTTTCATGCACAGTTGATTTTCTATAAACTGATTGACACCTTTGGGGGTCGTCTTTCCACTGACTTACAATTTTGCTCACTCTTGAAAAAAGCCTCCTGCACACCCAGTATTCTCTAGTTAAAGCCGAAAATTCAACTCATCATATTTACACAATAAAAAAAAATCCATTCTGCATTGTTTTTAATTGCAAATCCTACTCAAGGGACCAATTCTCCTGCTTAGGAGGCAGCCCTGTGCCTTCTACTAGAGAACCAACTGCAGTCAATTATGGTAATGAAATGTCAATAAATATAAAAATTTAATACAGCCTGCTCATGGTGAGTGGCAGATGAGGACTTGCCTCCCAGACAAATTTGCTGGTGTTGCAAATATTAAATGCACCTGAAAGAGTAGCAGGTTGTGTGAGAGCTCTCCAGTAGAGGGATGGTGGGAGATCCAGACATCTACTGGGCTTTTCCATTACGGCATAATTGCTGCACTAAAGCCACTGATATTCTTGACATCCAGACATCTTAACATCTTGTTATGAATTGAAAGGTATATTTCCCCCTCAAACTGGAACCTCAGTGAGGGATTTCGAGCTTTCTTCCTCCACATAACAAAGAATTAACATTACAAAAGGGAAATTAAGTTGAGAATGAGTTGATATTTGTATGTGACCAGTTTCTCAATAGGAAGTAGTTGAATCATATCACCATATTAAACTGCTCTATGAATAAAAAGCATTTGGGCACTTTACTACTTATTTGTTACTATTTAAGTAAACATATATCCTTATCTATAAAGAAATATGTAAATAAATTTATGTATGTGGAGGGGGTAGGGAGGGAGGGGGGGGAGAGAGAGAGAGAGAGAGAGAGAGAGAGAGAACGGACGAAGTAGAAAGCAGTTTTTGAAAGACAGTTTGTCTAGGAGTCACAAAGACTGGATCCTAGTTTTGTCACAGATTTCTTTGGACGAGAATAAACAATTTAATGTCATATGTAATAACAATTTAGTGTTCCCAAGTATAAAAGACAGCAATAAAAACTATCTCATAGGATATTTAAGCATTATCCATTGGCTTCACTGAAACATAAGCACAACACTAAATGCTCTGCAGTGCTATTTTTAACATCCATGCCAAAAGAGTAACTTCATTTTTCTTGTACAGTTGCTTCCAATCAATGTCTTGGGAGCACTAAGTATATATAAATAAAATGTCTTATTAATGTCTGTAACCTATTGATTACATAAAGGTCATCTCTAGGAGAGGTTAGTTTTAGACCTTTTCAATCATTTATCTTATCTTTCCTGGCTGAAATTTTGACAGGTTTAAGTCCTAGAGTTTTCTTCTTGCTTTATAGCTGTTTATGATTGAGCGAAATAATTTAATACTTTTAAAATAAAGAAAGAATATGTTTCAAAAGACAGTATCCATAGCACTTATTTAGAAAGTATAAATTCTAAGGGATCAGTGCCTGGAAAAACAAAATTTTCAGTACTGTTCTATTTCTTTTGGTGGTATCTGATCCTTCTTCATTAAATACTTTATTTTGAGAGACCTTAAAGGCTGGGTTAGTGCACTGACATCTTTAAACACACTGTTAACCTACAGCGTGCACTTACCATTAGACTTTGCCTTAGTTTAAAGCCGGGCTTCACCAACATGTGGTTATATGAAGTATGGCTGTCAATTCCCCTGTTGCTGTGGAGGCCCCTAAGAGACTAAAGCTCTGCAAATATTAGAATAGCCAGGCAAGAAAGGCATTTTGAAAACACCTAGCACATCATAGCTGCTGCACTTTGTCTCTAGACCATGGCATTCCCTGAGGCCATAGAGCCTAAGTACGTCTCAGCTTTCATCATCCCATAACAAATTCCACAGAAGTTAGCAGTGACCATTCTCAGAGTGGCAGTGGCTGGTGCAGCCATTTGAATGGATGCATCCCCTTAATGACACTAGCATTTCCATAAGAATGTTTTGGTATGCACAGTGGTGAGGTTGACTGATTTCAAGAATTGCAGTTGAGTATATCAGCTAGGAAGGGTTTTAAGCACCCTTGGCTAATAAACATTGCCGTTTTAAAATAGAGTGCATTCATTGCAGCTTTCTGTTGGTCCTCTCCATACAAGAGACGTTTAGAACAGCTTGTGGAGAGGCCAGTCTCTCTGAGAAGGAAAGGGCAGCATGTCAAGGGCAGCAGACCTCCCCTGCAGTCACACTCCTTACTGTGCTACAGATGAAGGGGTTTCGTGCACCACGGTGACTGCCTGGGACTGTGTCTGTGCAGCTGGCCTGTGCCACACACCTGCCCACTCCTCCTCTCATACCAGAGAAGGAACTGCTAGAAAAAGTCCCTTGGAGCCACCTCCAGAAAGTGCCAGGATTTTGTGTAGCTAAAGAGAACAGAAACTACCCTCACAATACCTCCACTTCCTGTGGGAATACACCGACATTTCAGGGCTTGAATAGAGGTTTCTGGCCAAGTTACGGGCACCAGATTATTTCCCACGAATAACTTTATATCCCTCAGGACTAATATGCCTGGTGTGAGGGCAAAGCCCAACTTCATCAGTCTCTCCCCGCAAGATCATACAGTTACAATGAGAACAAGAGACCCCAAGTGTATAAGACAGACTAATAAGGGACATAGCTCCCAGTGTCATAAGCAATAGTCATATATAAAGCCTCGAACACAAGCTAATACAGACAAACCAGCATTCACAGAGATGTGACATACCATTAAGATGTATGGTTTGATAATAATTCCAATATATACTGTTGTGCTAAAATGGGTTTGTATATGAAATCATCCTGACTTGATGACATCATTAAATTGAGAGTGATTCTTTCATCCAGGAGTATCCTAGCTACTTGTGACTATGTGACTACTTGAAATATTCTAAAGTGGTTCTGTGGGCACAGACAGATATATTTCACAGAAATATGTACTTCTCTTTCGCAGGTAGATTATTCTGTAATAGCATCACAAGCTGGAGCCACCCTCAACAACCTTATGAGCCACGCACAAGAACTAGTAGCAAAGCTTCGTTCCCTGCAGTTTGATCTACGAGAATTTGTATGTCTCAAATTCCTGGTGCTGTTTAGTTTAGGTAAGTAAGTTCTACTTTTCATGCTTACATTATTCCTTACTTATTACTGCTGCATTGTTTCTTTTTTCCCTAAAAGTGCTGAATATATTTTGCTTTTATTATTGTTTCCTGAAAAACAAATATGATTTCAAAATATATTTTATGAGGTCCACAGTAAACAGATGATCATCTTTTAATTATAACTTGCAGGACAATTAAATGGAAAGATTAAAAGTGGGTTTTGATTGTAGTGGTTTCTAAAACCTACAGAATTTAGTAGAGTATTACAAGCTTACTCTACATACTCTCTGAATATCCCTGAACAAAGATAACATTTTATTATAAATTCCAGAGGACAGAGGAAAATATAGATTGGTATATTTTTATGATATTTGTTTATATAAAGCAGATGATTTGGAGAGATGATTAAAATATTCTTTTTAAAGGAACTTCAGGTAAGTATAAACAGTCTTGTTTGCATATGGTTGTCACACTGTAACACATAAATCAGGAAGATAACTCATGGTCTTTAAAAAGTGAAAGGAACTCTTGAAGCACAGATTAATGATAATAGCTTTATGACAAATCTAGGTAGGAAATAACCTTTAAAGGGAAGATTGTTTTGCACTAGCAGAGA
Organism: Lagopus leucura; assembly: GCF_019238085.1. Lineage (NCBI taxonomy): Eukaryota > Metazoa > Chordata > Aves > Galliformes > Phasianidae > Lagopus > Lagopus leucura. Next base: position 8,822,406 of record NW_024962266.1, read on the forward strand.
GGATGCAGAGGAAAGATACCTATGCAAGACAAATTAGTTAAACCAGTGTCCTTCAATGAATCAGTCAAGAAAAATCACCAACGCCAGGAATAAAAAAAGGGCTTAGGGGGATGGATTCCTATTGACTTCATAGGAACAGATTTTTCTCTTGTCTTCTATTTCAGGTTTGCACACTGTTGACTTAATAGAACTGGTCTAAATAAACTTTGGCTATGTGAATTTCTTATTTACAGTTACTTTTTATTTACAAGCAGTTGAAAAGAGAGACTTAAAAACATAAATAAGGTCAGATCCAGCAATTTCTCCATAGCCAAAATTATGGTTTTACTCAGAAGTTGTTTGTCTACAAAGAGAGTGAACAGTTGAGCCAAGCACAACAATGAAAGAAATACCAGCAGTGCTGACATTTAACGATCTTTTTCTTTAATTACCCTTTTTTTTTTAAAGCTTCTCTGTGAAGGAATAAAATTCTACAGACAAATTATTAAAATACAAAAATACAATTGCAGATAAACCATGAGAAGTAAGACAATTTTGCATACGCTGTGAAAACTCAATTACTCTCTGAAATATGTCCTTCTGTGTGGTATTTATAGTGTTTGAATCTGTTATGGAAAGTTTAGATGAAGCTCTCTCAAAACACAAATAGCATTTTTCTCTGATTTACGCTACAATAAAAAGAGCTACTTCTCCTGCTAATGGAAGCCTTGCAGTCATATTGCTTCTTTATAGAAACAATGTAGCAAAAAAAGAGTCAGCACTTTCCCAACTATTAATTCACTAGTTAGTGCATTGCGTAACTCAATTACATGAAAGTCAAAATTAGATGTTATTCTGTAAATAGTAAAATACTACGGTGTTGCCACTTGACCCAAAGAGCTAAGGCATATATTTGTAGAGAACGATGATAAAACTGAAATAAAAAACACACATAACTTTTCCAGCTAACTATGTTAGTTTATGCCCAAAAGTATGAATGAGTTGTCTGGATGAAGTTGAGTGAGTTAGGTTTTTTAAGACACTAAAGTACCCTGCAATGCTGGTAAGCATTCAGCAGAGTTGTAAAAACTAGCTAAGCAGCAAATTCAGTGGAAAAAATTGGGAGTAATTACTGTATCTAAGTACTGAGATGCATTGGATGCATATCTTTGTTTCTTAAGGTATCTTAACAGAAAAGTGAACTTAATGCTGAAAACACATTATTAATCAAAACAATATTTCAAGAGTCTGAGCTGACTTTCATTGAAAATCTGACTCTGTAACGTTTAATGGAATAAGAAGCATATCAAGAAATACCAACCTTTCTCATTTCTGAGGATATCCCCTCCATGGTGTAAATATATACTATTATACTCTTGCTTCCGTGTTAGCACAGACTCAATAATCCACAACATTCATTTACTGAGAAGAAACCATTTGGCTTTTTATAATCACAGTTACAAAGCTACCTTGAAAAGCTGTCTGTTATTCTTGACTATACCTTATTGTCTGTATCTTCGTAGGATGGCCATCTCCTTGAGGGCAAATAACACCGCCTCTTTTTTTCCCCTAACATTTCAGAAGTGACAGTAGACATTTCAGAAGGCTGAGTGAACTAACAGTAAAATAACATTCAAAACTCATAGCGTATACAAAAATTTTTAAAATTACAATTTAATCGTATCAGTCTTGCTTGCTAGCGTTTAAATGAGAGAGGTAAATTGTTCATTATATATTTGCCAGAGGTTCCGAAGGATTTATATAAGAAAATGTTTTTGATTGCTGGTAGTGTAAAGATGCTGTGGAAGCTTAGACAGGTGTATATTTATCGCAACCTTTGTAGCCAGCAGTGCACAACTGTTTCTGCAGCCATATGAGTGGCACATCCAGGCACCGGAGATCTATTCCTTTCTCCAGCCACCTGTCCCATCTAAGCAACCTTGCCAAGTACATAATGATACAGCTGAAGAAACCAAAACATTTTGGTACCTTGTGTTTTTAGATGGTGTGACCTCTCTTTAGTTTAGCCTACCTAGAATGAATACATTTAGAATTAGCTAACTTTTAAATTTCCCCTACTGGTTATAAAAAAAACACTTTACCTCTCCATACTGAAAAAATTCTCCTTCCACACCAACATATCTTCATACTTCAGTGAATGTGTGTCCATCCTCAGTGGCTTCTCTTGCTATCAGTCCACTCACTGCCAGGCCCTGAAGAGGAATAAGAGATATATTCTCCTGTTAATTCCAACAGAGGAAGGGAGGCGAGCTGGTAGACTCCAAATCAAAATTTAAGTGTTACACTCAATTTTTTTCCACAATCTTAAGGTATTCAATAAAAATATTCAGTAGCTCAAGAGAGACATAAATAAAAATTGGATTTTTTTTTCTTTCTTTTTTTTTTTTTTTACTTGCATTTGAGAGGCTTCTTTCAAGGAATGGTGAACCAAGCAATTCAACAATAGTCATTGTACAATTGATGGAAACATATTGAGCAGGCACATAGTAATAAACTGGAAAAGAAGAAAGGAATCTTTGAGAGACTTGGGTGTTAAGACTACTTTTCCCATTTGCTCTGCAGGCTTCACATTTCTTAATTCATGTCCAAAAAACAGAAAGGGCATATGTGAGAAAGCTGATTATCAGATAGGTGTGCAAGTCTTTACCAAACTTCCCAATAAATAGAAATTAACATAACTGTCTTTCTAAAAGCTAGCCAAGTTGTCAATAATGCAATTTCTTTACCCACAGTAATACGACTAATTTTTCTATAGTATACAGCCAATAGTATATAGCCAATATAGTCCACAGTACACATCATCAAAAATTGCTAGCTTAAATCAACATATGTTGCAGACAGGAAAAGCAATTGAGTCTGTTTATCTCTGAATTACCACTAATGAATCTGACAGCAGTTTGGAAACTCCTTTTCTATTGTGACAGAGTTAGAAATTTCTTCTATTTTATTCTCTTCATTCTAATTATTTATTTCAACGTTGAATTCTCTAATACTGGGGAAGAAATAGATCGCCATGACTCACTGTAGTGAAATCTTGGCTTCACTAAAGTCAAATAGAATTTCTCACTGATTTTACCAGAGTGAAAATGCGCCTCAATGTTTCTTTAATTTTCCTCCTATCACAAAATAAAGTTCAGATCAACTTTTCAACCACTCAATTTGATTTAAGTGATTTAAAAAAAAAAAAATTGTGAACCAAACAACTGTCTATAATACAGGTTACTTTTTATTATCTTCTGATGTAACAAATCTCTTTTCGTTTCACAATTCAGTAACGTTACAAACTGTTCAGTTAAACTGAAATCAGCCACTGTTCACTTTTTCCCAAAACTTCCCATTTGTCCTGCTTGCTTTTATTATTTGAACTCAGCAAGGATGATTTGTCAAGCCTTCCATCAAAGCAGTTTATAAAGTGAAATGCCAATAGGAAGAAAGTTAGACATCATTTGACCCATGTCCAAGCACTTGTCTGCCTGGAGCTAAATGCTAGAGTAGGCAGCAACTTACTGGTACTGCCCTCTTATCACTGTCAGGGCACAGATAAATGTACTTCATTTAAGAAATGAAGGTTTTATCAATAGGCAAATAATTGCAGAGCCACTATCGATCTCACATCTCACTTAATGTGAGTCAAGAGGGACCTGTGGACCTGTAGAAATGGTAAACATTTACTTGCTATGGATGGCAAATAAAAGAAAGAAAGGGAGAAAAAAACCCAAAAAACTCAATTTTCAAACAAACCACAGCAGTTACTTAACAGTACAGCAAAGATCCACTCTGACTAGGCAATACTCCATACCCATTTCTTTTGGGTAAGAAGAATATTAGCAAATATTTCCATGCTTTCAGTCTCCCTACAGCTCGAGGGTAGAGATGGGAGGAGAGTAGATTTCAGTACTGGGCTCCACTGCAGGCAATTTTGGAAAAAAAACCCTTCCTGTTAGGATCCTCATGTAGATTAAACACAGTGAATGAGAAGCTTCCTGTGAACACACAGGAGTAGTTGCACAGAGCCTGCCTGTGCTTAGTTTCATTTTGCGCCATTAAATCAAATCAGCACAGTTATGAAAATCCCTGTAGCTGGAAAAAAAAAAAAAAACCAACAAACTTAAATCAGCTATTGCACTTTTTAGTATATTTTATATAACATCCTTGGTCTATCAGATGTACAGACTTCCACTTCCATGGCTCGTATTGACGGTTTAATTTGCAGTCTGATGTATGCAGATCAAAAATTTAGTGTATAAGCATCAACTGGAAGTAAAATAACAAGGGATACTGATTACGTGTTGGTGGTATTGATGACACTTAGGGGCACAGAAACAAAATGAACGACAAAGAAATAAAGGAGCTATTGAGGCAGAAGGCCTTGTCAGACCAGAATGGGCCTGAAAAATGAAATAGGAAATACAAATGGAGAATTATACATGAAAGTATTCATGCAGGATTATAAACCCTTAAATATAATGGCACAACTTAAGACATTTTTGTATATTTTGATTTTTTTTGCAGCCTGCCTAATAATCCCACTATACTTTCAACAGCTGCAGATGTGCCTTTTACACTTTCTAGTTAAAGAAACTGCACCAACTTTTCAAAGCTCAGTCCAGAAAAAAATGGGAACATAACTAAAAAAAGAGAATTAGTCAAAATATCTTCCTCTATTCTCCCATCACTTGCAAATTTTGGTATCAGAACTAAATAAATAAAGTTAGCAGGTGATCAGCTCAAAATGCAACCACATATTCTTCAAGACAGCAGATACAGAGAATGCTGTAGTTTTTGTGCTAAGAGTCACTCAGAGAAATTACTGGAAAGAAAATCCACCTAAAACTATGAAATACAGAGGACTGTTAGTTCTGTTTGTAACCTCTAGCAGCTGGAACCTCAGCAGCTGCTGTTGGTAGGGATCATTCCATGTTTTCTTCTTACACTGTTCCCTAGGACATCTGTTCCTGGTTACTGTCAAAGATCAGATCATGATTTAGATGAGCCATAGTGCCATAGTATGGCTATTCTCATGCTCTTACAAGATAAGCCTAAGTCATTTATAAATTTCAGGGTCAAAGATTTCCCTTCTGTAAACTGGCCTACTATTTCTTCAGCAAGATAACAAAAATTACCAGAAAACAATACTTTATTTTCAGTAGCACTTTCAGTGCAAGATCTGAAGTGGGTGCTCTGAACATGCAAAGTGTACCATAACAAAGGCTGCCCTGACAAGCCAGTACAAGTCCATGGTGGAGCACTCATCCAGGAACAGAATGGTACTCACTGAGTCTCTTCTTAATTCCTCTAACAGAAAACACTTAAATCTTGAAGAGTGTCTTAAAGCCCTGAGACAGCTCTGAAGCCAAAACGCTCACTTTACCAGTTTATTCTTTTCATAGTTTGTAAATATACAAATGTTTTCACAATCAATTGCATACATATGTAATCAACAGCATGTACTTATAGTTGTGTCATTATTATGAGATGGTTTTTTTAAATCCATTGGCAGTTTTTTAATATTCATCCAAAGTTCACTGAAGCGCACTTCTAAGACAGCACCTGGTGAACAGGCAGTCAAGGTGTTCTGTACAATCAGCATTCAGCCATGTCCTTCAAGCTCCCCCACATCACATCTGAATTTAGAAAAACAGTTTCCGCACACTTATTAAATTCAGGCTCACATCACAGAATCACAGAATCACAGAATCACAGAATCACAGAATCACAGAATCACAGAATCACAGAATGGCCTGGGTTGGAAAGGACCTCAAGGATCATGAATCTCCAACTCCCCTGCCACATGCAGGGCCAAATCCTAATATATCCTAATATATCCTATCATATCTATCTACAATAGTATATGAGGATAATGTTGGCAAAGAAACTTCTTCCTAAATTTTATGTAATCATTTGGAATTAAGGAAGGATAAATTAGCATTCAGGAGATGTGACTTCAATATTTATGCCATTGAGATTTGGCAGAAGCAAATAATGGTACATAAAGCTGATGCTTGTCTTAATTAAATGCAGTGTAATAGGTGTTGAGGCTTTTTTTTCCCCCTTAGTGAAGAGAGCAGTTTAGCAATGACCAGATATAACTCATTCTGAAGTTCAAAGTTTAAAATTAATCAATATGTATTTATAACAAGGGAGGGACTGAATATAATTTATTGCTAGCTGAAAACTGGCTAATAGATAAAGACAAGATTTATTTTAGTACATTTTTCCACATACTAGTTTCTGACAAAATATTTGCTCTCTTTGATTCTTAATTATTTTTTGCTGTACTAACAGTATTTCAAATAGAAGACTTATTGAAGGAATTCCCCAGCCACAGAAAGGCTGGGAGAGACACCAGAGAACTTAAAATGAGACATCTACCAAGGAGGATCCTTTCACTGTGAAAAGCTCATTGTTCAAAGTAAAACTCTTAGTAGTATAACATTTCCTAATTTTCTGGTGAGGGATTCTTAACAGTCTATATTCCTTTAAAGTTTGTGATGCACATACGCAATGATAGCTAGGTTTTAACTGGAACAGAATATAAAGTTGAGAGGCACAATTCCAACACATCTACAGCCCAGGGTCACTTTTCTTAAATGTCACAGTAAAAGCTTTGAGAGTGAATACGAAGTAGGTAGATCAAGAGTGCTGGGGAGAGCTCCAATTCAGCATGAGTCAGAGTGGAGAAAGCAGAAAGGCACTTAGCCTGGAAAGGGTGCGGGTGAGACAGGGATGGCATTGTAGGGCAAGCCAGAGGCAGGAAGTGACCTCATGATGCTGGATGGTTGATGATAAATATGGAAGGAACAGCTACAGGACCTTGACAGTGAATACAGTGAATACAATTTTTGTCTGATGTAGCAGAGGAAAAGGGAGGATGCAAAGATAGCAAAGCAGTGAGATTGGAAGGGAGTCTTGAAAATGGTGTTTCCCAAGGTCAAAGGAAGAAACGTTGTGGTAACTGAGACATAATACGATGAGGCTAATGCTATTTGTTAAGAATTAAACCCAGCAAACAATGGCTTCTGTTCATAGTCCATGGAAGTCTATAAAAACACATTTACAGGTTCAGCTATGTTATATTAGTTTGGAATTACTTATATTAGAAATAGGCCTACTTAAAGGTCAACATCACTGTCTTTTGGGTGATCTCATCTATAGATAAAATGGAGGCTCTGTTTCTAGAAATCAAGATGAACAATTATTTAGATTATTTTGACATAACTGGATTGAAAATTATAGACAATGTACAAACCATCTAAATGGAGATGTTCGACTTGAACTGAACAAAATGATGAAGGAGATATTGATAACAACTATAAAGGTCCTTTCTTGTATCCACATCAGCGAAAGCAAATTTCATAGGCAAGAAGTTCAAATTCATCATGAGTCTCGCAATTTCACTGTTTTTACAAGCTCTACCCAATCTTCCAAGTTATAATGCAATTCTATATGGACTCTCACTGCTGTATGTCCCATGTTAATGACAGAAACTAAGGATGACTGTTTCATTAGAGATTATGTGGGTCAGTAGAACAGTTAAATATCCAGTCTAGCCCTGAAACATTTAATTTGTCTCTGATTTTTTGGTAAAGCAGCCTGTCCTCCTTTCTATTCTGCAAGTAGAAGAGCTATTCCACTTTTCTACTTTAATCCTCTGGGAAAGAATGAAAAAGAATAAACAAAGATCATTTTAGGATCAGCTCATGAAGGACTTACTCCATTCACAGAGCCAGCATACAGAAATACAGAAATCAATCCTCTTGTTTATGGTTGTTTCTGACTCCATTACAGACCATAGAGCTCAGAAGAATTTTATATGATATCTGAGTTACTTTATCTGGTAAATGAATACTAGAGATATCTTTGTAAAAAGTGGTGAAATCCAGAGATACTATGTAAGATACAACCTAATGAAACCTAATGAAAACAGCTTTGTTTAAGTAAGCTAAAGACCAAAGGCAATAGTTAAATCAACCTGATTTAAAGTACGTAGAATACATTTTGAGCAAGTTTGATATTTTCCTTTGGAAATAACATTACAGGAGTTCCTTGCTCTATTTTCATGCTAGCATCTGAAACTGCAAAAACAATATTTTCAGAAGTGAATTGTAGCATTGTGTGCAACATGCAGGACCAAGTGGATTTCCTTTTGCTGTGTTCTTTTATTTCTTTGTTTTTACTGAATTCTTTAGAGAAACAAAAGCAAAGACATCTTCCCTTCTCTTTATCTATCAAAATCTGTAGCACAGTCAAACAATTAAAAATCAGTCCCTGAAAGTTCTTAGAGACGCTAAATGATGATGAATGGAGTGGAGACTCTGATAAACAGACCTTTGCTCCTGAGAACACTTTTTCATGGAGCTGACAGGTTTTAGTTCAGCCTCCCATGCAGGTTTCAAACATAGCGCAGGAAGGATGAAAGAAGTCATGGCAGCAGCTATATTGCAGATATCTTTCTTGATGAAATGTCTGGTCAATTATTCTTGTGAATAAAATACAGATTACATATATATAGATAAATAGTGGGGTTGTTTATTTGAGTTATGAACTAAACCAGTATTTATTAAATACAAGATTTCAGTAATTCTTCTCAGCCTTGGATGCCAAAGTCATAAATGATAAACTTCTTGCAGAATTTTCAGAAATAGCCTTCTATTTTGTGGCTGACCAAAGTTTTTTTTTGCTTGTTTTTTTTATAAATTACATTAAATTATAGATAAAATTTAATCACTTCTGATTTATCCTGATTTTATTTCACAAAATGCAATGAACATGATCATTACTGGTTTACATTATCTGGTTGTCTGCCAGTTGCAAGCCATGGAAAAAAAGATTTGATCAAGTGCATTTCCTTTTCCTTTTTTTTTTTTTTTTTTTTTTTTAATAAATAAAATGCATATATTAGAAGGTTTTGAAATAACAAAAGCATTAGATGCTTGAGAGAAAATTAGGTCATTTATTTGTTAAATACAAATCTCACAAGTAATTAGAAACATGAGTATCAAGCAGTATTTGCATTCTGTGCAGCTGCCTTTCTGTGCAGACAGTGAGGATTTCAGAATAACCCAATTGGTGTGCACTTTTACACTTTGTAATATGTCCATAGAATACTAGCAAGAATGGCTCAAACAGTTCCTACAAGTAGGAAAAATCACTTGCAAATAACTCAGAAGCACACTCGTGTCCACTTTGGAAATACTTTTGGAATTTCTGTCCCACCTTCAATACACATTGTGGATGTTTAAGATACAAGCTTGAATGTATTTTACATGGAACAAATATATTGCTATATAAAATTTTTAGCTGGTATTGGCATAAGCACTTAATATCAGTGATTACTTTTGTTAGACAAGGCTCCCAGAATCACTTACTGAGTATATTTAAATGTGAGAATATTTAAATATCTAAATAAACAAATGAATATTTAATTTAAATATATATTTTCCATTTGGACATATACTTAAATGCTTCACTGAAGGAGGAACATGCTAAAGGAATGCAATGGCAAAATTCACTTGACTGTTTCTGTAACAGACCACTTATGAAATACTTTCTATACCACAAGGTACAGCCCACAGATTAGGAACTGCTTCTCACTTATTTCTATTGCAGAGACTCTTACCTGAAAGGCTGTTTGCTACTGTCAGCCATTCATTGGAGACACACTGCAGACACGTGCCCCACTCCCCTGTTCTTCTCTTATCCCTTTGATGCCTATGACAGCTTAGACACTGGAAGGGAAGGGAAACAAAAGCAGTGGTTGTCTATAACTGAGGAAAAAGACCCCAAACACTGCAAAGAAACACTGAAAAATAGGTTTGGGAAAAAATACACAGAAGCCAGGAGAAGGAAAGAATTGCAAAAGTGGTGGGAGAAGAGCAGTAGAGAATAAGATACTTGAGCAGAACAAGAACCAAGAAGGGGGAAAAAGACAGGAAGGAAAGAGAAACCATGGAACTGTGATCAAAGCCAAGTGAGAGAGGGAGAGAGAGGAAACAGTGGCAAACAGGAAAGAAACAAACTTTACAGGTCAGCCTTGAACACAGCTGTGATCATGAATTGGGATCAGAAGGGGACTGTGCAGAAACACTAATTCCCAAGCTCACGGCTTGGAGCACGTCCCACTGACTTATGTTGGCAGGAAATGGGAGTGAAAACTGCAGCTCCTCAGGCTCTTGCAAAGCCACTATTGAGGCTGGATGAACTTCGTAGAGCACAGGTTCTCCCTGTTACTCTGAGCTTTTGCAGAGCCATCAAGAATGGGGCAAACTGAAAAATATAACATAAGCCTAAAAACAGTCTACATGGCTTCCAAAAGTTTAGTCTGCACACAGCCATTTTTTTAAGGAAATTTTAAGTATTCACTATATAAGATTATTCAAGAATTAATAAAGAGAATCTTACATTTAGAATCATCCCCAGTAGATGAACATTTTAAATATATTGTACAAGGCATCTGCTTGCCAGGTGAAGGCAATTCTCAGGAAGGAGATGAATTTCAGCATCAGAACAGGGAATTACACTACAACAGTATCTTTCCCCTCTGCCAACAGCAAAGATTGTAAGAGATCAGCAAACTGCTCAGGATGAGACAGACAATGTTATCCTGTCATCCAGTGGGGAAAATCCATATCCCAGAACAGAACATCTGAGGCAGACTGTTCTTCATGCTCAGCCTGAAGCAGGCTGAATGGGTAGGTTGAGAAAGTCATTTCCTTTTGTCTACAAGCATCTCTCCAGGGAAACGTTTGGTGCCAGAGAATGGGGAAACTGGCAAGGTTGAAAAGGACAGGTATCATACTCACATTCTCTAAAGAAGTGCTGGAAAACAGTACGGCACACTGAAAGTGTTCCTTCAGAGAGGAACATTGCCAAGAGCCTACTGCAGGACCAGCGTCCTCTCAACTGCCCACTGTGTTCCAGCTGGCCAGCTCACTTCTACTTGTCATTCTTCCTCCCTTTCTGTTTTAAGAGAGGAAAGTAAGAGCCCATAATTAATTAAAACCATAGAAAAATACCAGAGTTGATCCAGGGAGTAAGGAGAGAACAGAGCAATTAAGAACTTTCCTGCTAAACCCTCAGTAGGCATACTGTAAAGTTTTGAGTGTGTTGTACCCCCTCAAAAACATGGCAGACAGAAGCAGGCACTAAAAAGAGCTTTCAATTACTTACGTGCCTTTGGCGCCCTTTCAGGATGCTGTGGAGCTGGAAATGGCTGTGGTAAAGTTATTTTCTCTGAGTTTGCCTTTCTTGACAGAACAGCTCCAATATTTTGATCTCAAGAATAATCAGGTCTTTTGTGTTTCCTTTTCAACTAACTGCAGACTTTTGCAAGTTAAAAATTAATGACAACTTCTCTTCCTCTTTTTTTTCTTTCTTTTTTTTTTTTTTTTTTAAACATAACCTTTTTGTGCTTCCCTGAAAATAAAACAATCTTTTTCCTACAACCTCTAACTGCTAATCTAAACTGCATTCAAACCATTCTTTTGCCCTCCTTCTGTGGTAAGGCACAAAATGAATTCCACCACAACAAAACAACTTGCCTCGTGGAAACCATTATTCTGAAGATGAAGCATTGTGTGGTGTCCTTTACCACTATTACGGGCAGTCAGTCTGTTAGAACGTATTGGGTGATTATAAGCCAGCCTTTTCAGAGAAAGCCATGGGTTTCAAGTTAGCAGTAACCATCTATCAATTCTTGAGATTATGCCATGATTTACTGTCACAGCATCATGTATTCTCTGATTTTCTGCCTGCTATGAAACATTGTGCTTTCCTTTTCTATTGATGTATCAACTATAATAGTTACAAGCAGCTACAGAAAAATCAATAGCCAACTTTCATTACTGAGCACATAAAGAGTACCATGCTGTGAGAGCACCTAGTTGTTAAATAGTCACCAGCAGTAAGGTACACTATAAATGTCTGTTATTTTGGTCTACATGAAGAATGTCTGAATTTGAAGCATCAAATAGCTAGGATTTCTGACATCACTGGATTCCATGTCAAATTTTTTGAGTATGTGATTTTTTATCTGAGCGTCAGCCTTGATTTGTCTTTTCTGTGCTGGGATCTCTAGCTGACCCAGGAAATTAATATAAAAATAACATATTGCTGGGCTATCCTTCACTGGAAGCTCATTATGTTTGGTTGAACAGAAGTGGTAAGAATTGTGTTAATGTTTATTGAACTAGACTGTATCAAGTAAATTGATTATGGTGAGCGGGCCAACAACATCTGTGTTAATCTCACAAACAGAGCAGAGATTAAAAGCCATACTACACTATGGCTACAGGATCAGAGGTGCTCCTTGGACTGTACACTAAGAAAAAACTTTTCAATGCATGGTTGGGGGGGGGAGGGGAAGCATAATTTTTGGTATAATATGTTTATTTGCCAGTGGAAACACAGAGCTTCAATTAGTGAATGTAAACCAGGAATGCCAAGAACAAAAGTAAATGCTAACAAGCATTGCTCTGAGCATGTTCAGGCCATTGGTGTCCTCAAGCACAGAGCTCCTGCAGGGCAGGCTCTGCTGCAGAAGTCAGTGATTACCTTGGCTCCTGGAGACTGTGCTGATTTATAGCTATGAATGCAGTGTTTGTTGCTGAATATCTTAGTTTGAAAGCCTGTGCACTGCCATGAAACTCAAACATGAGGATGCACATGGGTACTTACATGAATTGCATCCCATGAAATGTACATCCATCATCTATCACGGCCACAAGATTAGAAGAAAGCCACGTTTCTTGCCCTGGACAAAACTTTTAGTAAAATTAACCTTTAAGGAAAGAAATCCAAATCAGTACTTCAAAAAATGCAAAAGCATCACAGAAATCTTGTAATAAAAAATCAAAAATAAAATAGAAATTTCATTCCAAATGGCAATTTAGTCCTGCCCATCCAGAAATACCTCCAGGTGGTGAACACCCTGCTTTGCATAGCGTAGGGAGGCCGAGCTACAACTGCCCTCAACAGTGAGTGTGAATTTAGGTTGTGGTGAATCTGAAACTCAAAATGCTTCCAAAGGGTGAGTAGGGAAGACAAAATCCACAACCTAAACAAATAAAGCACCACGAGACTCAAACAAGAAGCATTACAGAGTGCCGTATAGCTGCAGACATTTTTGTTTGGGCTTCCTTTCATAAACCTCTTCCATAACACAGCACATACGTATCACAGGACAAAATGAGATCCGTAACTTTCTCTCAGATCAATAGGCAACAACAGAGACAGAAGCGTTCCTTTATTCCACCAGTGCTAGAGATTGGAAGAGCCTTGCCCTGGGGCCTGGGCTTTGCTGCCACTCAGCCAGGAGCCCAGCACTTGGTGCACTACAGCTGGGCAAGCACACAGGCTGCTGTGATCAGGCCTGGTAATAATATGATCACTGATACAAACATATGAGAAAAGCCAAACTCATCAACACATTTCACCTAAGCCTGCAGATTCTTTATCAACACTAATTTGATGTGGAATTGAAACAATACCTCAGAGACAACAGCTTAAATGTACCAAATTGCGGCTTGCTGTTACACTTACATAGTAAATAGCTGTAAATGTCAACAGTGAATTCTAGCTCTTCTAAGTAGAAAATTCAAGTGTTTGGTTAAGAGAAGTCTGTAGTTCTACTCTAGTTGTGCCATAGGGCTTTCAGCAATGAGCAAGTAAATGAATGATGTTTTGCTTCAGATTGTTTCAAAATAAGACAATAAAACACTGGTTATTTTACTGATTTTTTTTTTTTTTTTAAATCAAAGTTTGGAAAAAAAGAAAGGATAACTGTATCACACCGATCCTTGTCTCAAATAAGGCACAGGACTTAATGTTTAAATTGTTTCTTGATTACACTGACAGAGTGTTGTGGTATAGTTCTGTATCCCCTAGAGCAGAACAGCACTAAAACGCCTTTGCTTTTCCTCTTTTAAAGAAAAGACATTGTAATAGTTTCCACTCCTGTGGGATTCTGGAAATAAACAGAAGGAAAAGTGCAAAAATTCACCAAGTAGTAAAAAAGTGGTATGAAGTTCTGCTCCTACCTAGAAACCACTATAATAATATAATTGGCTGGCCTAATATTTTTAATCAAGTTCAAAAAAGTTTGAAATATAATAATTAAATGCAAATACAGTCGTGATCCCAAAGACCAGAAGAATGCCTTTAAGCTAGTATTTATAACAAGAACTATTCGACTGAGCTGTCTTGTAAATTTTATCATACCTGAGGCAGTTTTCCTCAGTCGATTAGCTGAAAAGCTGAATATATCCTGAGGCAAACCAGACATCTAGTACAGGCTAAATTCAACTACTGGAGCTTAAATTTGGCTTAATATATCCCCACTTGGATCTGCCTGTTTAATTCTCTTTCATATGATAACGTTGGTTTATTCATAGTCTGGACTTGCCACCTGAACAAACTGTACCTCATATCTTATTCTAATGGAATAAGAAAACTTTGCAAAAACCACAAAAGTTCCTGACTGAAAATCAAATGCAAATTTGGGATTAAAAACTGTTTTGTAAAGTGACTACAAGATTAGTACAGAGAGATTTTTCCCCCAAGGAGCACTGCTTTTTATGATCATGCATTTTTTATACTCTGTAGAGACAGATGGGCTTTATAAAAGGATAGAGCCTGCTACTCAAAAGGGTTTCAGTGGCAGCTGCACTTCTGTGCTTTAACCTCAGTAGAAATGTATATAGGGTATTTTTCCAGAAAATATTTATACTACTTCTTTTAGGACTACATTCCCTTTTCGTGTAGTTCCAGTGACAGCAGCAGAAATACCTCTGATATTATTCTGGTCCATTATTCCTATTTTAAGCAGTACTTGAGTAACAGAAAAGAGGAACAGGGAGGAAAAGGATAGATAACATCTAAAATTCTCGTGACTGCAGAATACAAATCTAATAATTCGGAAAAGTTGAAAACATCTAAGCAAAAGCAGAGCAAACTTTTCTAAAAGGAGGTGAATTTCTAAATGTACATTCTTTTTTGTTTCTGCGCACTCAGTGGCTTCCCATCCAAACAGCAGACTGTTCCTTGCTCCTCTTTCCATTGCACTGCACAGCCGTTTACTGCAAGTTGCATACAACACCCTTTCTGCCTCAGTTCATAACTTCAAGGCTTTTGTATGATGTCCCTATCACCATTCACAGGAACTTCATAAATATTTATGACATTTTAAACCATCCACGCCCTACAAATTGTAGATACTGACAGCCAATTTCTTTAAAATATCAACAATCCAGTACTGTTCATGCATTACTGAAGATTGAAGTGATGTTTCAGAAATTAAGTTGGGAAACTACTTGGTTCATTAAATTTACTGTTTACTCTTATTTTGTTAACTCTTATGATAATTCTAATTTTCTTGTTTTCTCAAATGTAATTCTTTTTCTCTGGTCACTGTGTGATATAAAACTAATGGTAGGGCTGTAGGTCTGCCCACATTCAAACATGCATCTACTGAAGCCTGTTGATATCATGACATTTACTTTCTTAGCTGTTTTTCTTAGCTGTGCTTATTCCAACTGAATATTTGAAAGACAATCATTTCTAGCTCAGGCTTACACTATGGAGCTGGGAATAGGTGAGGAGTTAGGAAAAATTAGTCTTAAGTGATGTTCTTTCTTAGTTTATCCATGAGATCTTCCCTAAACTGTTTCAGCCCCAGCTATCAACACATGCCTGCATAGAAATACAACCATGGCTACATAGGACAGAGCTATAGAACTTGTCCCTGAAAAAGAGACTTGGGTTGAGTCATTTTTTTTCCTAAGACTGATCTGCAGGTTAACTGAAAGGGTCACCCTATCAAAAACACAAACAATCCTGAAAGCAGGAACCAGAAAGCCATGTCGGACCAGGCAGCTGTTTCACATGTCTCATCACCAGCTTGCAACCAGACTTTTAATTTGGGCTTAAATCCTTGTGTTCTACCTTTCTCTGCAGCAGCACAGCTTCAACTCAAAGACTGGAGCATACCTCTAGAAAGAACAGCCTGTAGCCAGCAATAGCTAAGATCACCCTTTGAAGAGTCAGGAGACTCCACTTTCTTCTTTGAATACATTCAGGTTGGATATTAGGAAAAAAATTCTCTTTGAAAGGGTGGTCAAGTGTTAGAACAGGCTGCTCAGGGAAGTGGTGGAGTCACCATCCCTGAAGGCGTTCTAGAAACATGCAGATGTGACACTGAAGGACACGGTTCAGTGGACCTGGTAGAAATGGGTTGATGGTTGGACTTGAAGACTCTAGAGGTCTTTTCCAGATTCTGTGATCCCATGATTCTGTGAAATTCCTGCCCTTTTTCTGTGCCTTCAAAGAAAGCAGCAGCAACTCTCTTACACGGAACCTAACTACATCAGTGAATGCTAAGCATGGATTAACATATCAACAGGTTGCATACAGTGAATGCTAGGTGGAGCAAAGAGTTAAGCACATGCTTTATAGCTCACCCAATCCACAGATAAGAATGCAACATCAGCAGGAAATTAACTCCAGGCATGTAGGGAACCGGTGGGTAAAAAAGTTAGGCGGTCCCTACAGATAAGGCATTTCTAAAATGAAGTGCTACCTGTGCAACCACTCCTTGGATCTGGTGTATCTGGTCCATCCATACCTCCTCTGGGATAACCTGCTCTCCCCATTGGCTCTCCACAGCCCTAGCTGTGTTCCTGTACCTAGTCCTGCTTTCCCTCATGAGCCCCAGTGAGAAGCACTGGACTTTACATTTACAGGTAGCTGCTTATGGACTTGGGGTCAGGACCTGTGAGCAGCTCTTCCTCCAGAAGGGGCCTGGCAGGATCCTGCTTTGTTATGTTTCAATGACTACCATATCATATATGCGTCATTTGAAAGGTATAAGGATGTCCATTCCCGCATTGCCAGGATGAGAGGCAGGTGGAAATTTTGTTTGTTTGCTTAACTTTAAAGTCAGTAAACTCTCAGCCTGAGCTGCTGAAAGTCAAGCTGTTTTATTTTCCTGACTGATGACTCAGTCAGTAATTACACCAGTCATAAAGACTGACAAGATCAAATCAGGTTTCATCCTTTGACTTCACTGAGAGTGCAAGAACAGAAACAACTGAAATTTAGTAAAATATTTTCACAGTTGTGTAAAGAGAACTCAGATAAATAATCCCTAGCTCCCTTTTCATTGGAGATCTAACAGTAGCAAAAGCAATTATAAAATTATTTAATGAAGTAAATAAATACAGGTCCAAATCTGTGATTTTACAGTCTTTTTGGCAGAGAAAAAATATGCCTCAATATTTTAAATACCATTAGAAAGACGCCTATCGCTATGAAACAACACCAAAATATGTCTTAGTTGATTTCTGAATTGTTCTGAAACAAACCAAAAGTCCACCAAGATCAAATATGGGGGATGGAATACGTTTGGACTATGAATTACAGCCTCCTTTCTCATTAGTGTCCTATTCTTACCATGGAAATACAGTTGTTGGTTTTTTTTGCCTAACACCTACGAATTAAATGCATTGCTAGAGAATAATTTAATTAAGATTTTCAAAACACTGTGCCCATTATCTGATGTTATGTTCAACACAAGATGAAAATTGCTTTAGGACCCTCATAAACAGTCAGAGATAAATCTTTACACTGCTAGAGACAGAGAAAGAACCCTTTAGAGAACAGGAAAAGTTTTCAATACATTTACTTCAGATTTGGGAAGCTCTACGAAGACAGATGTGTAAAATGTAAAAGTTTTTCAAGTTTTGGGAAGTGCTGAGTATAGCACCTTCCAATCAATTAATAAACACATCTAAAATAATTTGTTTCCCATGCCTTCTAAGTAAATAATATTCAGTACAAGCAAGCTCAAATAAAACCAAGGGGAATTTTCCAATAAGGAGTTCATCTTTACACAAATCTTCCTTCATTATAGTAGTCTGCTTGTCAAGAGAAATTAGACACAGAATGTCATACATCTGCTATCATGGCAGATGCGCTGGGATGCTCCTGTTTAAACTACAGAGAATCATGAACAATTTTCAAGCTGGCAGTTACCAACCATTACTACTCTTGCTCTCAAAGATTTCTTGATCACATATCAAAATTTACCAACAAAATTTCCAGTCCAGCTGGACAAAATTCTTGAAGATGAGCTTGAAGGCCATCCTGGCATAGTTTAAAAAACATATTATAGCTATACTTTTTTGACCATTCCGAAGAGTTGCTAAGCACTGGGGCCTGTTGGCTTTTAATGAAATCCCTTAGCCTCCTTACATGGATAGTGCTGTACCCTTTCAAGGAGAGGAAGATGAGCCTTGGGCTGGGATCAAGTCTTACTGACTGGAACGTCCATTTCCAGTCTTATGAAAATGAGGGACTTCTACCCTCAGAGAATCTTGAACATAACCTTATTTCACCTTTGAAATACCATAATTTGCAATGGTGCAAAATCCACAGTGGAAGCCGATGTAGCAGTGTGTGCACCTGTTCCTCGTTTTACATGGAAAAGGTGCCTGATAAAATGTGTGCAGTAAAATTTAACCAGCTTTCGCTAGGAAATATTTGCGCTGCTCCTAAGGAGTTACTATTTTTCAGATTTAAATCTCTCATTCTCTTTCATTTTGCTTTTCAGAATTCCCAGACCAAAGGAATCTCTCTACAGATTAATACACCACCAAATTTTCAGTATTTCATGTTCAGAATATGAGAGGGAGAAAACCTCTCTGAAACCTAAATATTTTCCCCTCTGAAGACCAGACCCATTTTTGGGAAAAATATGCAAAAGTGTTCATGTTGCTCTGAATGTGGCATGCAGTTTCAGCTAAAAACACAGCTTTACAGCAGATGTATAAAAGAATCAAAATTGGGAGATTTGTAGGAATAGTAGCACATTTTTACAGTGAGTGCAGAGCAGCTCCTGACACAGTATAATACTGCTTTTGTCTTAATCGTCAAAAGTAAGCTATAGAGAACAAAAAATTCTTTGTTTGACAGAAAAGCAATTGCTATTTCTTGTAAAACATATAATATATTCCAGAAGACCTAAGGGTTTACTTTCCAATAAGGATAGAAATAGATGTGCGCCCCACTGTGAGCTTGCAGTAAGGCTGTTTCATGTAAAAAGTTCGTAATTAGTCCCTGAGTGAATAAGTAGAAGAGATAAGAGGCTGATACTTACTGTAAGCAACACAAAACACTTTTTCTAGCTGCTAGATTTAAGGGTGTGTGGGTGGGAGGGGGGGGACCTATTCCTACTCATTTAATTTACAAGTGTCTAAGCACTGGAAAATTATTTCTTGCATTAAGCTTAAACATGTGTATTTTAAATTGTTACTAACTGAAATAAAATTGGTAAGAGACACTGCAATTCTAAAAAGCAGACAGGAGTGAAGAATTACACGAAAGCACAAAAGACTGATGTGTTGTACATCAGTAGCAGATTTCATGCTCGTTATACAACTCTGACTTCAGCAGAGTTACATCAGCATCACCTGGTGTTTTGCCAGTTTACCTCATTAGCGTTCAAAGGATCCTTATCGAAAAGGAAATACTTGGAAAACTAAATCAAGCTCCTTTAGCCAAAGTTAAATAATAACTGTCAAGAACAGAAACAAACCCAAAGCACGTGAGAAACATCTGCAACAAAAATAAAACTGTAGTTAGATAAAATCACTATCATCTGAATACTAAATTGCCAATCTTGGTTATGCCATGAGGACCTCACACACAAGACACAACTGGTCATCAGGTTGCCTCCACACCATCTCTGTCATGACTGTGCTGCCAGAGAGATCAACACACAGATGTCATGATGTCCAACACCATAGTCACTTGGACCAGGAATGCTCCGATTCAGTATAGAAAGAGTAAGGAAAATTCCTTGCATTCAGACTGATTAATTAAAACCACCTTGTTTACAAACATCCGATTCTCATCACAAATGCCAGGAATACATTAAAAGTATTTCCTCTGCCTGGATGCAGCATAGAAGCCCCAGAACTACTTTTTGTTTACTGTTCGTGTTGATTGTACTTATTTTTAAATCTGACTCTAACGCTTTTGTTGCCATGCACAAGTATTTAAAGAACCGTTTAAAATGATTTTGAAGTTATTTTTAGCAGGAAAAAGGTTTGACATGCTAATTCTAAAATCATTATACAATTTATCTGCCTGTTTAACACAGTTTAACACTCCAACACAGGCCACATTTTCTGGGGAAATTTATGTTCTGCCAATTCATTCATGATTGCAACTTGCCCCTGAAAGCAATCATAACAAAACACTTAACTTTTAAATCAAGTCACACTCACTGCAAAATACCTTGGGAGTTTTAGGTACCTAAAAACAAACAGTTCTTAGAAAACATCCAGAGTAACATATGAAAACATGATTTACCAGGGACACGGGCAGAAAGACTTCAGAGAAATAAGTGTGAATAGCTCAGAGACCACGCACAGTGGCTCTGAAATTTCCAGTTCTCCTCACTCTGGATACTGAAATTTCAGATGATTCTAGTTGGACAGTCATCGTCACCTAAGTACTGCTAGTGAGTTCTTTAAAGCCAGATAGCAAAATTCAAGCAGATGGCATGTCTTGGCTCCCAAGCAAGCAGCATCAGATTTAGGGAACCACTTGCTTCATTTCCACAGCGAAACTGGGACAGGAAAGAGGCAAGAGAGTAATGACGGCAGGAACCATCCACCTTGCAGAAAGCCCGTGCAAGAGTGAAGCTAACAGGCAGCCGGCAGCAAGTACAGCATGCTCCTGAGAGGCTCCTGCTCAAAGTCTGTGCATGCTGTCCAGCTCTGCCATTGGGATCCGTAGCTTCCCTCTTGTTTTCTGATCCTGAGGAAAAATGTTGGCCACCTTCAACCATTTTCCTCTTATTCTAGCACAGTAATGAGCAGGAACCATTTGTTCTATTTAAAGCTCTTCTAGGAAAAGGTGCAATTAGATCCAACTTACACAGCTTTCCAGTCTACTGATGGATTGGGGAACCAAAGTGTTTTACAAAGGAAAACACTCATTTCCCCTCCATTCAAAGGCTAGGATTTACAATGAACCAAATTCTGCCAAATTCCCACTCTCCCTTGCTCAAAGAACATCCATATAGGGACACATTTGTCTTTATTCAAAGAAACTGTATTACAGTACTCTACTGATGGTATAAATGATTGAACGTCAACCAAAATAAGTTCTCCCAGCAAGAGCGCTTTGATTGCTTCCTACTTTCTGCATTATAGCAGCAGTCTGATTTGCAAATTTTTGGATAATTTCTGCAGTCTTCAGATATCTCAAAAGACAGCATGGAAACAGGTTTTACAAACGGACTCAAACAGTAAGGAGTTAGAATATTGGCAGACTCCTCTCAGCAGTGCACAGCGATAGGACAAGGGGAAAAAGCCACAAACCAGAGCATAGGAAGTTCCGCACAAATGTGAGTAAGAACTTCTTTGTGATAAGGGTGACGGAGCACCGGAACAGGCTGCCCAGGGAGGTTGTGGAGTCTCCTTCTCTGGAGACATTCAAGACCCACCTGGATGCCTACCTGTGCGACCCACTCTAGGGAGCATGCTTAGGCAGGGGGGTTGGACTCAATGGTCTCCACAGGTCCCTTCCCGCCCTACAATTCTGTGATTCTATGATTCTGTGATTTATCTCTGACTGCCATTTCCATAGCTTAAACTTCCTGCATAGGAACAGAAAGAAGATAATCAGAGAGGCAGAGTGAACAAATCTTGCCTACCTACTGATGTAAGCGCCTGTGTTGTCCAATATCAAATAAAATTAGCCTGTTGGATTTCAGGAAGCAGAGTCAGGCTAAAGGGCACTATTCTTATCTGGTATTCCACCCAAAGGACAATGATTTCAATTTATAAAGATCATTAGTCAATGAAATATATATTTTAGAGAGTTTCTAGTAGGGAAGATTATTTTGGCAGTCACTGGAGTGTACCAGATGGTTCATTAACATAGACTAGACAAGTCAAAGGCTTTCAGAATCATTTAGAAAATGTCAAACAGAAACAAGAGCCCTGTCACTTTTTATTAGAATTAACTACATCATACCCTGGACACAGATTTCACCTTGGGTCAGAAAAATTAATACAGAATTATATGAATTGTGTAACATACTAGGTTAAAGATAGGGCTTCCTCTTGGGACTCATTTGCTAGCAATATATCATGGTCTTCTACTTTAGGAATCCTCAACCTTTCTTTTCGTAAGATATGAAAAGAGCTGACCTTGCTCAGACTCCATTGGTGTCTAATTGATTTGAGGTATATGCAGAATTTCAACAAGACACTCCGCTAAAGCTCTTTTGTGATCATTTTCCCAGGAAAGTGCGCAAAAGGGATCACTGAATATTCAGCAGCTTGTAGAGTATGCTTTTGTCAGGAGGAAAAAAAATACAAAAAACCCACAACATTTAGTGAAAAATTGCCCTAGTAAGCTGTAATTAAAATGCAACTCAATTGTTCTTACTTTTTCTTGTTGTTTTAATTATCATTCAGATGTCAAAAATCTAGAGAACTTCCAGCTTGTGGAGGGTGTTCAGGAACAAGTGAATGCTGCTCTGCTGGACTACACAATGTGTAATTACCCACAGCAAACAGACAAATTTGGGCAGCTTCTCCTGCGACTACCAGAAATCCGGGCCATCAGTATGCAGGCAGAAGAATACCTCTACTACAAACACCTGAACGGAGATGTTCCATGTAATAACCTTCTCATTGAGATGCTGCATGCAAAGAGAGCATAAATTATATCCGTTAGAGCTTCTGCTTTCAAGGAAAAGATATACTCTGAACTGCTCCAAGCAACACTAATTAAAATGTGGTTTTAAGACTTTGCAAAATGGTATAATAATCAAATACTAATAGTAAATAAGTGATGTATCAGGGTATTTGTATTGCAAACTGTGAATCATATGCTACACATCCCCAAAGGAATCTCTTTAGGACTTTATAAACTGGAGTGAAGTAAACTTAAAAAGTGGATACTATCACCAATGTCAACATGAATAACAACAGAATGATTCTTGTATATTTAACTTCTGATTGCCAATGTGAAGAAATTTAGGGGAAAACTGATCTGTATTGTTGAGCTAAGAGAGTGGGGAATTTGAGTGCACTAAATTCCTTCATTGTACAGCAGGACTTCTAGAACAGTTATAACAGATGCAAAGCTGCATCTATACCATCTTCTGTCATTCTCCCAAGGACCCAACACTTCTTCTGTGATAAACGATGTGGCATCCATTTAACAGTCTGTACGAGAGAGTTGGCCTAGGCCACCTTCTAGGTAGTATGGCCACCACTTCCCTAGACGCTGGTTTTGACAGTCTCTCAGGCCTGCAGATAGCTAATATCAAGAGTCTGTTTTCAAGTTAGCTTGGCATTCTTACTATGTTCTAAAGTCTGTTTCATTACGTGTTCATGTTGTTAAATCAGGCAGTATCCTTCTTCTACTACTGTCACTGGCTGTCATTAAAAATCTAACATAAATACGCAACAACAACAAAAATTCAACTCAAATATATACTTCACTACTGCAGTGGCTAAAATACAGCTCTGCTATGTACTCATGGCCTTTTCCAAAAAAAAAGAAAAAAGAAAAAAAAAGGAAGATACCCAAGCCACTAAAAGTGACAACTTCTTCAACAAACACTGTTGTTAAACAAAAATAAAATAAAAAAGAACAGAAATGCATTAAGCAATGCAAGAAAAGGCAAGTAAATTGCACACTTTTTTAACACAAAAAAGAAGAGTGATACTGCTATATCTATGTAGGCCAAAGTCTGCTGCAGAACAAATACTGAAGAAGAACAAACAAATCTCTCTCTGTCCAAATGAAGGTATCAGTATTAAAATGTAGTGCCACGGTTCTAAGTCTTGCCTTATTTCACTATCCTTAAAGGTAACTGTGCAGATGTGGATCAACATATATTTAAAAATAAAGTATTAGCCTCTAACATTAACAAAAAAATAGTGTTTACATTCTTTAGGTCCTGTGGGAAGAAAGAAAGAAAGAAAAAAAAAAAAAAAAAAAAAAAAAACTGTGATAAAATTGCAAAGCAGTGATTTCCTTAATGTTGCTTTCAAATTGGTAATTATTTTACCAGTACTTAATTACTGTATGTCGTGAGACACTAAAATCAGTGGGGGGAGGGGACTTTAGTTTGACTTTAATTTTGAGATTATCAGCTGTACAATCACTTGTAGAAACTGTATAAAATCCTAATTCTTTGATTTTTTTTTTCATGAAGATTGCTGGCTTTTGAATAGTTTATTTATACTGTATATGATAGTTTCCACTGTAGACAATTATGATGCTAATTTATTGTTTGTTGGTTTCATCTTTATCTAAGATATAGCCAGAATGAAGAAGCCAAATATATGTGTTTACTGTAGCATGTCTTCAAGCTAGTGGAACATAGTTCAGGGACACACAAAGGTCTTCATAAGTTTAAATCATTCACTTGATTGTCTGTAAATCTTCATAATCTTAAATGTAGTTTATTTAAATCTATTGTAAATTATGTGAGTTGTAGCTTTTTCTGTTTCATGTGAACTTGAAAAGGTGCATTCTCTCATTTTTTTCCAACTATCCACACACTGTATACCAAAGACATTAATTATTTCATCTGCATTAGTTAACATGTTATTTTAATCACCTGTATTACTCAGCTGTATTCTGTCCATGCATAGGGTACAAACACAGCAAAGCCCAATGTCTGCACCTCCTAGATGCCTGCCTTGAATCACAGAATGCACACAGTGACATACTGGCCAAAAGCAAACCATATATACACCCCCATGGTCATCCCACACAGCAAGCATGGCAACGTTATTTTCCTAAGAGCATGCTCCGTCAAACAAACTAAATTAACAGATAGTAAGATGCAGGTGGCAATTGACTGTGGCTGTGATATCTACATATCATGAGCATAGTTCAAAGTTTGGTCATGCATTTCCTTTTTAAAAGAAAAACAAAGCATATTTCAAGTGTTTGCATTTTCTTTTTTTTTTTTCTTATTGAAATGCTACAGTGAATATCACTGAATATTTACATAAAAAGCTTTAAAAATGTTACTAGCTGTATTCGCAGCATGATAATCTACATACAGGACAAAAGAATTTAAATAAGGATATAAGAGAGAAGATTTTTCGCATACAATTTAAACAATTGAAACAATTTCAGATAAACTACCATATATTTGCCCATATCTGTCATTCCAAGAATCCCACTTGATTGCCCAAAGTTTGCAAACAAACGAAAAAAAAAGAAAAAGAAAATAACCTAACCTCATGTTAATTGTTAACTACTTTGTAACCAGACATTTGCTTTTGACTGTCTTATTGATTACAGGACACATTAGTAAAAGCAGACTAAAATTCAAAGGTTTTGGCTTTGGCTGGTTTATTATAGTTGTTCTGTGTGTGTAAACAGACAATCTGTAAAGTCTGACTATTTGTACTACAGATGTTCTGCAGCTGCCTTGGATTTAAATCCATGCAACTCTTAGAATGTGCAGTGAGTTACTTGTTGAAGTTGAAGTTTTCTTACTGTATCAGTGAAATACATATTGTCACGTCAGTTCTTGCCAGAAGTTTCTCATCGCCAATGGATTTTTTTTCAGTATTTCAATAAATATTGATATGTTCATGCTGACTACTTTTAAATTGTCTTTATGCATTCCACATCATTCCACCAAAATGAAGCACTAATCAAAATACAGTTTCTCAGAAGAGAAGAGTGAAATATAAAACACAACAGAGTCCCCAGAAAAATAAACAAACTGATGCTAAGCGAAAAGTACAAACATAGGGAACAGCACTTTCAAATGCTCAGACAGCAATGGTGAAATTGCATAGGCTGAAGCAAAATAAACCCAGCTAAAGAGATCAGAAAAGCTGTGTTGACTCAAAAAGGAATTTACCAAAAAAATGTTTACTAAAAACATTAATGCATTTCATCTCATTCTGCACAATTGATTTCACTCTAAACACTGTGCAAAAAGGGTTAAGCAGCCAAACAATCGGAGGAGAAAAATGACAGAACAAAAGAAAATCAGGCAACAGGATCCAGCAGAGCTCAGGTTAACCTCTCAGCAATGTAAATACAGCACAGGGCCAGGGGCAACTCCAGAGCTTCCAGCACAACTGCCATCAGAGGCTGCCAAGGAGGCAGATGTTACAGCTACTACAGAAAAATATTCTCTTAAAGTTGCCCTCTGGCTCATTGCCATTCCAAGAGCAGGGAGTGAAGTGGTCCAACAGCTTGTCAGTAGCACCCTACTGTTCTGAGATCAAGTCCACTGCTTCCCCTAAGCTGTCTTGTAGCAGAAAAGGGACTGTTTTGCACAGTGCCAAGTGTTAATGCTTCAAGGGGAAGAAACAGGTCCATAATTAGTTATTTACAAATACTGTGTTTGAATGAAACAAAGCCATGTTAGTGTTGCAATAAAAACAGAGTCAAATAGAAAGGATACTTCTAACTGTTGGGAATCATAACTGAAAATTACAATATCTCATAAGATCCAGGTGAGGTCTCAGGATTAAAATCTCATCTAAGGAAAACATATTTATTTATATTATATATAGAAAGACTATATTTAGTATATGTACTACAGATTTAAATTATAAGGGAATTTATTTTTAACTGTGTTTGACACTGGTTTTGGAACAATCTGCTGTGTGTTTTTATTGGAAACATGGAAAGAGTGAGTTCAGTGTAACACAGGTCACCAGTACCATACTTGGTGATCTTGACAATTTCCTGGAATACTGAATAACACTTTTCATTAACCCTTAATATGAAGCCCATAGTCTAGATACGTGATAAAACTTCTAATGACACTCTTAGCTACTCCAGTACAGTTGCTATAATTTTCTCTGTGCAGATGTATTTGCTATAGACCACAGTTCAGAGAATTAGACTGAACTAATAACAATACAAAAAAATTCCAGGTAAATTTTAAGAGCACCAAATCTCACAGCTTTGTAACCCTGTGATGCTGGCATGAGAGTAAATACTTCTGTGTCCATCCCATATTCTCAGCTGCGTATCAGCTTTTAGAGAAAAGATTCAGTTTCTAATGGCAGTTTTTGCCAACAATATGGAAAACTTTGCTAAATTATTAAAGGTAGAAGACGACCTAACCTCACTCCGAGCAGACATGCCTTCCCTGATGTCAGTGGAACCAAGTTTGCTAGCAGCTGCATTACTTGGTAGTTTCAGCCCAGTCCAGCCCATGCCCATAGGACAAGACAAGGCTTTCCATCATCAAACGTTTTCCAAAGCCCCTTTTTTTGCTCATCTGTGGGACAAAAGTCTTTCCAATTTATTTAAGTTTGGCATGCAAGATTGGACTTACTCAATAATAGGTGAGCTTTTTCCATCACTCCAAGAAAGTGATGACCCCTGTTTCCTGAAATCACTCTAATGTCCTTTAGTCCTAGATTAACATTCAGTTTTATGGTAGTTTCTGCGCACACCCAGGAGGATAATTCACATGCAAAGTAAAGCAAAATGTGGATGGAATACAGACTCCTGATAGTGCCTATATTAACAATGGCTCAGCTGTAGTACTCTGCTCAGATCACTGGAGCCCAACCCTATTGCAAACCACAGGGCTTATAATACAGGCTGAAACGAACAGTAGGAAAACTTAGTGTTGTAGTCATCATTTGTCCTCTTAGATTTTGCTTTTCCTATGCTTTGGGATGAGTAAGTTCACTGTAAAATGGGGAAATGATTCTTGGTGTGAGGTGCAGAACATAGAAACACTTCAGTAACACCAGTTGCTCATTGCATGTGCTGCTGCAGCTACACGAAGCTGTGTGATCCATGGTGCAACATCAAGTGCAATATCCCCAACCAAAAACTTCACAGAACAGGAGCTTCCCTGCAGGCATTTGTGTCAATCACACTATGACAGATATTACAGAATGTTTGCTGGATACTATCGCTGCCGACTGTCGGTTATACAGTAATATGGGGACTCTGTATCAGAGGGAAAAAAGTATATTTGCAAGACACTGTATGTACAACAAAACCTGCTGAAGGCCATTTAATAGCTACTGACATGCATACAGATATGCACACGTGCCACAAACCACTTTAGGGAATTCCTTAAGAGCACTCAAAAATCCAATTCTCTGGTTGCTGTCCAGGACGATTTGTGAGGCAGTGCTCCCCATGGGGATAGCTAGAGCTCTGCTTCGCAGTCTGCCTTTCCACTTGCGTAAGCAGAAACATGTTGGTGCAGAATAATACAAGAGAGGGGCATGCTCTTCTAAACAATACAACAGCATTTATAACATGTGCTACATCATAGCTGTGGTACTCTTCACCACTTGATCTACACCTGCAAGTATCAAAAAGGGTAAGTTCTACAAAGTGCTTCCAAAAGCACATCACAGCTTTATTTAAGAAGAAGGTCTAGAAAAATGCCTGAGTTTGAATCCCACAGTAAGAAACACAGATGCCTATTATAATCAGTCCATATAGTAGAAAGCAAAAGAAATAACTGGGGGCAGGGGTGCTCCAGAAGAAAACATAAGAAGAACTAAGCACAAATGTAGAATATGCAAACTGATATTTCTGTTCCATAAATATTTCATGATTCACTTTTAATGTAAAAGAAAAAATAAATAAAATATGCTGGATTATTATCATCAATTGGAAGTATTAACAAGGCCTGAATAAATTATTATTTTTATATTTTACAGACCTGCCACAGCAAGTGATACTGTTTCTAATTTTCATTTAATTTTACAATTTTTATACATTTCAGATAAAAATGACGTGGAATAATTAGTTAAGAAGGTTTAATCAATATATTAAACTCCTGCTGAGACAACTGAAGCTTATCACTGGAGTTTATTTTAATTTAAAACAACGCACTATAGCTCCTTCCCAAAGTTTACACTGTTTGTTTTTCTTAGCAAATTCAGTTAAATGCTCTACAACAAATTCTTACTCTTTCAAATAAGACCTGTCCACAAGTTCCACACCACTTGGTTTTGCAATTATAGACCTCCCCCAGGTCTTACATGTCTTTGGAAACAGAACTGAAGCTGAGAGAGGTGCTGGCCCCAACACGCTGGAGCTGAGCACATCTCCTGACTTTTGTTTCTCTGTATTAGTGTCTCTTCTCTGCTCATTATGTTATTTAAAACCCACCTGATTCTTCCAGTGATGACATCATTACTCTTCATATGAGCTCTCGCTGCCTTTCCACATTTTTCTTTCATGTCTGAAATTTCCCTGTTTAATTTTCTTTTTCTTTGTACCACAAAGAGAAAATCACAAGTCAACTTGACCCAATTTGTTCATATTTTGAGAAGAGTCATCTATACGTTTGAGGGTTGGAGGATGAAGGGAATAAAAATGGGAGTGTTGAGGATTTAGTAGTAAGTGTCTGCATGTTTAGAGGCAGCAGAGTGACCACAAATGTCAAAACAGGAAAACAACTGCTGAAACCTGGCCACACCAGGCTAAAGCAAGCCCAGCCAAAAGCAAGACAAGGTCACCAGTCAGCCCGCTATGTCTTAGCTTACAACAACCAGTTAAAACATCAACAGTCCTCACCAAACATTGTTTTCAGAATAAAAATAGGAAACATAAAAGAATTTTAGTTTAACAATAACACTAAAATATTCATAGTGGAATCTAAACAGAGAAGCAGCATCAGTGCTAGAATGAAATTATTTTAAGACAGTTTTTATTTTTTGCTCCAACAACACACATAGTAATATTCAATATAACCAAGAAACAGCCTTTGCCAAGACGAGTAAAGGGAACAAAGTCTTCCTTTTTTAAATTTGTTTGTATATCCAGCTTTGACATAGCCCTACCCCTTGAGCATCCTGCAAGGAAAAAAAATAAAACTTCCCAAAAAGTGCCGTACTTTCCAGGGTGACAGAGTTAAGGCACTTTTGCAGGTCAGAAAAAGCTGGCTGATATCTCACCTGGTGTTCCAGAGCCCTCAGGAAGCCTGCCTGAACAGCATCAACCATGTCTCAGCACTGTTTTGTTCAAGAATGAACATCAACAAACACGCAACAGAGGTTGCTGCAGGCACAGCCTGAGCGCTGCCTATGTGGGGATACAGCACACTGGTGTCACAAGTGGTCAGCCTGTGAACAGAAGCAGAAGGAACATTTTATGAGGTCATCTAGCACTATATCCCCCTATCTACTACACAACCAGTGTCCACCTATCTAACATGAGAGTCATGAAGAAAACAGCAGTATTTTACTAGCATATTTTCTAATATTTAGACCAAATGATTCATTAAAAGTTCACTGTACCAATGCCATAGTTTTACCCAGCTTATCTCTCCTCTCACCTCCCCTGTATTTACATTTTAGCTTTGTTTGGAGGTGAATTTCATGTGAACAACAACACACAGAAATAATATACACAAAGCATGAAAACAGCTCCAGAAAGGAAGTGATCACTTTAGGTTGATAAAATTGAGACCAAGGACACTAGAAAAACCCTGCTTTCTTCCTGGTAGCTACTTTATAGTTGTTCTCCTGGGTTTTTTTTAATGTTTCTCATGAAAACCATAATTAATGGAAAACAAACTAATTTAATCCAGAAAAAAAAAAAAAAAGGTCGTTTGTAGTTTAAGAAACTATATTAGAATAAGCAAGTACACACATACTTCATGTAATTTAGAACAGAGATAAAAGAGCAAAAAGTCTCAATCCAACTTTTTCTTTAAAAAATAAATATTTTTAAAATGTGTACTATTCCCATAGGGCTGCCAGTCCTGAGCTACATGAGGTTCAGGTCTGTAGCAGAGCTGGTATGAGCGATGCCTACTGCGATCCAGAGCAGCCAACGCTGGTATCCCTAAAACCCTCTGCAGTCACAAACTCCTCTGAAATCCTGGAAAATTCCCAGATGTATCATCTGTAACACACAGACAAGTCTGACCTACTTGCTACGCTATTCCAAAAACCCGATTATTTGTCACAGTAATATTTAAAACACAAGGACTAGTTTATAAATACCGTTAGGATCTGAACTGTTACTGGCACATCCACTCTAGAGGTCAATGAGCACCTCAAGAGCACTCAACCACTCTAAAGGGGCAAGTGGAGGCAGCAGACTTGACTGGTTGGATTTACCAGGCAGAAGGTAACTATTCAGTATGTCTCTTGGCATACACATATAGGATGGTGTTCTACTGACAGGCTCCCCCTTCCCAAGGAAGGAAAAAGAGAGAGCTGAAGCATGAAGGAAATTTCCTGGGAGAACACATGAACGAGGCCAAATTCCTTTTTTTCCATTTCAGAGGATTTTTCTTCAAGTTATTTGATACCATTTCAATCATCTCTAAGTAGAAACTTCAACATTTTTCTTCTGGCAGCATTAGCCTCTCTCAGTCAACGTGCAGCCATCCCCACACTAAGTTACATGTTCCCCCCTTAGCTCATTATTTCCACTCTTTAATTGTTCTTTCAGCCTTCTGTAGTACTATTGTTATCCAAATCGTGTTGGTGGTGCTTTCCAAATATGGATGAGTAACAGTTCCTGCCCCTAAGAGTTTATTTTCATGAAATAAACCTTTGAAATTCTCCACCCAAAACAAAATACAACAATTGCAGCCGTCTTCAAAAGTTTTTAAAAATTCTGTTAATTCCCATTTCTGACATGAAGCCGAATACTCATCTTTTATGTGTGTAAAGATGAGAGGGGTCCTTTCCAAGTAACTCAGTTTGTATTGCAAAACTGATCTTTAGGATCTGAACTTCCCCAGAAATAAAGTCCTCAGTTTTAGATCTTTGTCACGCCTCATTCACATACCTCAGAAACTGCCAGTCTCAGTATCTCAGCCTACCTGGTTCATGAGCAGAACTCACAAGGCACATCTGCGATATCCATAACTGAGACCTTGCTGAAGGAAGTATTCCTCCCTTTACTGATAGAGCTGTTACAAGCTGGTAAAATTCACTGCACAGCTAAATGAGAATGGAACAACTAGGAGATGAGGTTTTAAAAGAAACCACACAAAGCCCCAGCAGAGATGTAAACAAAGTAATTCATTCCAATTAGAGAGAAAAGAGAAGCTGAAAATGATTGAGGGCAGTCAATTCACTTTATCCTAAGAGTTTATTTGCACAGCTCATTCACATAACATAGTTTATTTGGTTTCTGTTCATTCTAACACATTGCAGAATGTAAACACCACAAGATCATCAATCCAAGAATGTTTTTCTGCAAGAGCTAAAAGGGAAAGGGATCACATGGAATTATTAAGAAATAACTAAATAAGAGTGGGAAAAACTGCAGTGCAGAAACAATCGTCTCCAAGCCCAAAGCTTCACAGTTAGTTTAGGAATGGGTCTCATTCTGTATTTGACAGTTGCACTCCTAAGCACAGAGATATGCATGGTGATACTCTGAAATACTCAGTTACTCACTGTGGTGTGATGGTTCTGCTCCAATTTTGTTAGAAACTCTATAAATCATTTTCAGTTAGTAACAGTTGGTTAGTGTTGTATGAAAACTAAAAGGGGGATCACTTTTCAATTAGTTTATTTAAATGCCATTATTGCCATTAAAAAACAAGCAAAAAAAAACAAACACTAGCACAAAAAATTCAGCCCAGTAAGAGCCACAAGCCTGTGTGCTTCTGAAGATGGTAGTGTTGGTGACTCAGCTCACACAAGCCACGATGAAATAACTGCTATGACAGATGGTGAGGGACCCACGGGGCAGCTTGGGAGCACAAGACTGGCACCTGCCCATGCTGCTGAGTGCCCTGCAGAAGCTCCTGCAGAAGATAACACAGCCTACAAATCAGAGTCTTCACCCAGGAATCGCTAGGTTATTCCACTATAGCAGTGACACAGACCACAGGAATAGAAGGAACAAGAGTGAATCGAGGAAAATGGCTAGCAAGAGAACACAGCAAATTATAGAATATGCAGAGAGAACAAGAGGGGACCCAGAGAAATGTGTTCTCAAGGGTGAATCAATGTTTTGACTGAAATACATTAATTTCTTATTTCATTCACATTATAAAACATCTCTCTGGAGCACAATGACCTTTGATTATTACAGGTAGGTTTACAGGCACTGGTTCTCCTGATTTGTTTTGTCTGCTGCTTAATTTCTTCAAAGTTACACAAAAAAAAGCACACTCCAGTCAGGGGAGAACATTTTCACAGCTTATGACACGCAGGAAGTTTTACTGCCGAGTTTTCAAAGGCACTTAGCCCACCATGCGGATACTCAGTCTATTGGGTCGCTGAACTGTAATAAAAGACATCATTAAATGAAACATTTGATGGAGGTACTTGGCTCATTGGGTTAGTGGTTTTAGTTATAAGGAACTCCTTGTGAAGCTAATAGAGAAAAAAATTAGCCATTTTGATTTCCAAGACCAGCCTCTCTTTTTAAAGAGGGATACACAGCAGTTCCTAGTAATACACATAGTAACCACAGATATTTTCAAGGACACTACATGCTGCCACCAGCAGTTTAACAATACTGATGTAAATGGTATGCACAACCAGCACTGACATCAATAAATTGATGCTGAAGAGCTTGCTGAAACCCCACATCATACTATGATGGGAGTTTTGGTGTTTCTCATGATTCTCTTCTCCAAATCCTCCAAAATCTGGCACACAATAAAGCCAGACAAATCTACTGAAAAACCATCGGTTACATATTTCTTCCCAAAGACATGATTCAATAGCCCCTGTAAAGTTATCAGAGATCTGTTCCTTTTGTTCTTCCTCTAACCTTCTTACCATTCATTTCTTACTTATCTGCCTTCACAAGTGCACCACAAATTCTCAAGCCTAGCCCAGATCTAACTTGGTCCTCCACATCATCATTTGAAATGAAAACACCTTACAGACACACACCACAATAGATGACAGTTCTGATCTAAAACACAGGAGTGTGGCAAGTACTATAATTCAGAATCGGTTGGCCAGTAGACAAGTCTCAGGTATTTCTACTAAAGGTGTGTCTCCAACCAAGTGGGCCTAAAAACCACCAATCTCTGTTCTGTTGTCCACCTCCCTACCCTGATGCATCCCCTCTGGCCACCACTGAGCTGCCTCCTCCAGGACTGTCTGGCACAGAGAGCTGCTGCCAAGAGCTGTGGGTGGAAGGAAGTCACCACACAACAAACATCTCAGGTGGCTCACTGGAAACATTTGGCACGTGAAAGCAGAGTAAGAAGCCTTTTACTTTTTTACAGTGTTAAAGTAGATGTGTTCACCACATAGTAACTCCAGCTGTAGGAGAAAAGACAGGGCCCTGGAATACAACTTCCAACTTTCCTTCGAGAGAGCAAACTACTCTGGAGAAAACATCACTAATAAATTTTGGCCTGCACTTCATAGTTCAACTACCTAGTTCAAGCTACAAGTAAGAAAGAGCCTCCTTTCTTCTTTGACACTACTGAGGGTTTTCTTAGGAAAGTGACAACTAGACAGGCAAACTACAGGATCACCAAGGAGGGAATCACACGCGCTCCACCTTCATGGCTTCCTCAAAGAAGATGCTCAGTTTCAGAGGGAACACCTCTGAACATACCAGTACAGAGCAGACATATGACTGATGCTATGTAGTTCAGTAAAGCACAAAGCAACAGAGCATAGCTTTTACAGTCCAAAATACTTTTTTTTTTTTTTTTTTTCCCTCTCCTCCACTCCAAGACTGAATTTCATACTTTCAGAACAGCACGCTCACACTCCAGCTCTGGCTGATGCACCATAGTTCATCAAGAGTGAAAAAAGGAGGATTCTATTTCAAGACATTTCTATGTGGTTTTCTATCAACTTACCTTAGCAGTGTTTATTTTCAGGACAGAGATCACAGCATGCATGTCTACAACTGGGAGGTAGAATCATTGAGATTATCTTCATGACTGCTAAAAAGAAGAAATAAAATTTTATCCACTGTGCAGGAAGCTGGATTTTATCACCAGTATGACAAAGCCCTGACCTGGCTGAATATCTAGCTATTAGCACAAAATAAATTTGAAAAAGTTTAATGCTTAATAAAAGTATATATAACAACACAACAGTGTTCTTGACTCTATCTGTTACAGTCTGCACAAAATGATTATTAGCTACTTTGCCTCTTGGTCTCTCAGGCTCTAGTCCTTTCATTCTTATGCCATCTCCCTAACTTTAATCGGGAAACAAAACAATAGGAAAAAGAAAACAGATAATCACAAAACAGCTTTCTGAGAATACATTTACCTGTCTTCTCCAAGCCTGGTATCACATTACCAAACAATCATTAAAATAATTAGGTCTAATGGCACATTACAAATGATTTCCTGAAGACTAAAAATAGTTCTATGAAATACACTGCTATACTGGAGGAAGTTGGGCATTGCTTTCTAAACAATTCACTACTTATTATACATAAATTCTGATCTCCAAACACAAACAGCTTTTGCTATCCTTTACAACAATCATCCCAAAAGAAACAGGATTGTGGAAGCAAACCTTTACTAAGCCTCAGGCAGGCACTGAGATGCCGAGCTCCTGCATCATGCAGGCTGCAAGCTGGGTCCCAGAGGCTGTCCGTCACTTGATATTAGTCTACATCAAACTGTGACACACACACAGCTACACACACAGTAGCCTCTCCCAAACGTGTGCAGTGATCAGAGACCAGCAAGGCAACATCTGCGAGGTCTAGGAACTGCTTCTTGTCACAAACTATGCCAAACTGTCAAATTGCCTGTGACCTATCACAGCTACCACTTGCCACACTGCTTGAGTTGCCAGCAAAGCCGATGGGACAGAAGCCACAGTGACTGAAGAAATCACTGGAAGAAGAAATTGCTTGTTTTTTTCTCTCTTTACACTTCAGTATCAGCAGCAGTGTTGCAAATCCAAAGAAATACTTTCCCAACATTATTAGCAGAGAATACCTATTGCTTCCCAAAAAAACACAAACAAGTCTGTTTTTCTGCTACTAAGAAACCTAAATTTAAATTCTATTTCTGCATAAGCAAGGTGGGTGTGAGTCTTGAGCACCATCCAAAGCACCTTCCCATTTCTGAGGCTGGAACACACCAGTGGCACTCCAATTTCAAAAAATTCAGGAGAACAAAGGTAGGAAAACAAAAGTCTACTTTAAACATCACTTTCCTCACCCTTTTATAGGATCATACTTACCTTCCTGTGATTTTCTTCAAGCTTTTCATCCAGATTTTTAATAAATAGAAGTAATATTTCACAGAAGCTAAGGCTATACCAGCACAACCAAAAAGCAGCTCCGGGACTTTCCAGTCTCAGTTTTCCTGCTGCAAAATACTGTTCTGTTGGCTTGAAGAAGATGCAAATCTACACAGATAGATCTATCTTAACATCCCTGGTTAGTAGCACCAACTATAAGACGTCTCATCACAGGATGCTCAAGGAACACCAAGTAACTTCATATTTTCTGATAATTTTATACAAGAGGAGTGACCTGATCATAAGTTAAGCATGGCAATAACTACAAAGGCTGCTCTGAAAGTAATGCCTCCTATTACATTACGACTAAAACATCAGAGGTAGATGTTGGTGGTATAGCAGTAGAGGTTGAACCTTCCCCAAGTATTCCTTACATTTTTGTGCCATGTCACAGATGGCGGCAGATGAGCAGTCTGATATCAAAGTTCATATGAAGCAAAGGTGCATCACTGAATTCTTCCATGAAAAGAAAATGGCAGCCATTGACATTCATTGATGCTTACTGATTGTTGACAGAGTCCAAGCAGTGGATGGTAGCACTAAGGTGGCGGGTGGTGTGTTTCAGCAATGGCAAAAGAGACATGAAAGACAAACTATGTTCTGGATGGTGATTGTTATGAGTGTGGTATGTTCATTACTAACAAAAATGCACAGCTAATGGTGGCGACTATGTTGAAAAAATAGTGTTTTGTAGCTGAGAAATTGCTCTATCAAATAACATTACTATGCTCTTTATCTCTGTTGTAGTTTTCCAAGAAAAAATAGGAGGCATTACTTTCAGAGCAATGCATGTATTATGGAGATTATTACCAGGAAACACACAAAAGAAAAAATTAAAATGGTAACCCACTAAGCATGATGACTGCGTTAGAGTGCAGAAGCTAGCACATTCCAACCCCACTGCCTTCCTTGGGCTAAGTCTGAGGTTGCTGCAGCTGCAATCTTAGCTGTTTTCCTGCACTCAGTCAACTGAAAATTATTTGGGAACAGGAATCTTCCGCATATGAGTACGTGAACTACGTCATCATTTCTGTAGTCACCGTGCTGCCAGTGAGCAGCTCTTCAAAATTAAGGTACGGCCTTAACTCTGGATACTTGAGGATTTTCTCGTGTGGTTGGGCTTTTTGAATGGCAGGAAGGAAGTTGGGGGCCATTGAGGAGAGGACGTTTCAGCACCATCCATCTCTTCCCCACTTATCTTAACAATATCAACGCCATCTAGTGGTCAATATAGCAGGATGTTAAAAACCGGGCAAATTTGCACACTGTTCTGGCTAATAACTCTCAGGAAGCAACTTGAGAAATGCAGCTTTTTATATGCCTGCCAACACAGAGAGCAAAAGAGCAATTTATACTTAAGTTCTCAGTACCCAGAAATGCTCTTGAAAGCACTTCTCAATGTGTTCAAAGTACAGGATTTTACATATGCCTCTGCAACCTTCCGCAAAGGAAAAAAAATCAACACATGGGCAAATCTTGCTCAACAAAAAAAGTAGTGGCAAAACTGAGATAATAACACTAAACAGCAATATTTAAACTTATCATTGCAAGACTAGTGCATTTATGACCTAGATTGTCAACACAACCTAGGCTGTGCAATGAAGGACGTATGTCCAGTCAACAACACCCACAACATCCATTCAATTATACTGCATTTGCAGAAGGCAAGAAAGTTCAGAAGGATAAATGCACACTTAACACATACAGACATTTTGTTAGAAAGCAGTGTGTGAGATCAGTATCCGTCATCATCATATCAGCACTTAATGCATGCTGTAGTATCTTTCGGTCAAATTTGATATCCAGCTTAGGGCAAAGGGTTTTTCAGTTTGGTTCAGAATGCTTTCCCAAAGCTTGTCCAAAACTAGATATGTCAGAAAATGTGGTAAAAACGAGTTTTGAAAGATGCTCAGTGCTAACCAGATTTATCTGGTTTATTTATTATAATAAATATAAAATTTATTATTATCTTATGCTCCTTTCTGAAAACAAAAGTGGCTGACATACACAACAAATGCTAGCAAATAAAAGTCAAGGCAAAAGAGTTTTTATGTCTGCATAAAATCTATCCAGCCTCATTTTCCCAGAAAATATGTTAGCAAAGTACAAGGTGGAGGATAAGGTGCAAAAAGTACTCTGAGAAGAATCATATCAGCACATTTTGGGAAATGCTGAACTTGTTCCTGTATTACAGCATGTATCACATTACTCTTCAAAAGGAAATGAAAACTTGTTATTGGTTCTAATAAAGGCAATTTCTCTTCCCCTCAGCAAAGCTTCTGTACATCTTTCAGACAGAGATCTTTCAAGCACAGCTCCCACCTCAATTTTGGTCCCATCTAGTTCAATCCTCTCTACAGAGGCTTCCAGTTTTCTAAGATTCCTAGACTGCTCTTGCACATGCACAATTTTTTTAAAATTTCACTGTACTTTCAAATATAGAAATACTTGCTGTCTTCTACCTTATACACACAGATGCTTGTGCACTAACCCAAACAGTTTGTAATGTTTTGAGTAATGCATCAAAAGAGCAATGGCACCTTAACGATATATTACATTAATACATCATCAAAGCTATGGCACTCTTATGATATATTAGATTAATACATCATAGCGGTGCCATGTCTTGGACAATGTATTACTCCAAAACACAGCAACAGCCAGAAAGCTCTCAAAATAAGTTTTGTGTTTTTTGAACTTATTTACATCCTATGAGTCTGGACTATTTTTTTAATTTCTCAGAAATAATGGTGTTCACAAGGGACAGAAGCCTGCAGCTACTCATGTCAATATTCCCAAGAAGCCATTTCACAGTGTACCACCTAAGACACTCTTCTACACACACATGAGAAAGACGCTTTGGTGACTAAATTAGCAAAGCCAGCTTTCCCCTGCTACAAGAATTTATCTAGTACTTCACCTAAATCTGGTGGCATTTACCCAGACCCTTTGTTACAGTTACAGCACGCAGCATGACTGAGATTCTATGTATACAATGCAGTGTTCCAGGAAAAACATATGTCCTCAGCATAGCTTCAGGAAGAAGTGGTCAGATCACACTATAGATCACTGTGTTGGAGCATGCAAAGCCGGAGCAGCCAAGGCTGATATGCGCCTGCTCTTTTGACCTGAGCCCTGTGTGTAGTGCTGGGGCAGGGACTGCCCATCACGGGACTGGAGCCAGTGCGGGCAGTAACACTTATCACCTCTTTTGTAAAACGTCACCCTTTGGTTTCTGTGATAGCAAAGGATTGCATTGCATTCTACTTTTTACACAGAGGTATGGCCTTCCCTGGATGTTTTTTTGCATTAGTGCCAAAACCATGCCAAGTACAGTCTGACCAGTACGTTTGTGTACAACACAGCAAATCAAGTTATGTGTGCACGCAAGATCTTGGAAGGGATATTTTGCACAAGTTCAAAGACAAAAAGCAGAACACCTCCTGGAAAGTAACAGAAAAGAACGTACAGAAGTGAAAACAAAGTTCCTGCAGCAAAATAAAGATGAAAAGGAGAAAACAAAATTATCATCTCAAAACCGGAATGACAAGAAAAAAAGAACACAGAGAAAAATCCTCACACAAATCCAAGGTGAAAGAAACAGGATTTTCCGCCATGCCAACTATATGGGAAGGTGCAAATAAAAATTACTGAGAACCGCCTGGCTGTTCTTTGGGGCCTCACGAAGAGGTGAAAGTTTAAAAGGTTAATGCAAAATTACTTTTATGGCCACAATGTAAATCTTTCCTCCTATTATTTATTCATAAATTACTCATTAATTTCACTTAAAGCACTTCAAACACAATTACGCAGGTGCTCCAATTCTTGCAGAGAACAATAGCGGCGGTGCAAAGCGCCCAGCTGCGCTCCCTCCCGGCCCGGCTCCGCCCTGGCGGCTCCACACAAGCTACAGCCGAGCCGAGCCCTCCGCCTTCTCACTTACCTGCTTCCTGAGGGCCCGGCTCCTCCCAGGCAGCAGGTACAAAAAGATTTCACTTCAAAGCGTTTCGCTGAAGCTCCCGCGAGTGTTCGGGCGCCTTCCCCGCGCCCGCCACGGGCACCTGTCCGACCGCCCGCTGGGGGTGCAGCTGCGTGGGGCAGCTCGGCCTCCCCGCGTCCTGCCGCACAGCACGGGCTTGCGCCGCCGGGAGGTGAGGGCACGTGCCGGCACCTCAGCAGCCTTAGGGCCGCCTGCTTTACCTGCAAGAGACGCTGTTTTCCCTCTGTGACATATTACCTCTGTGTTTGAAGTAAAACCATCTTGTTTATTGCACAGGATAAGGTGCATCATTACCAAGCCACAGTTAAGCCATTCTCTGTTAAAGTACACTTGTTCATATTCCTGTAATTTGCAGACAAATGCAAGTCTGGATTCTACTTTTATCTCCCTATGTTTCAACACACTAATATTCCTCCATTCCTTTGGTATATAACATTGCACGTTCTCCCATAGCTCTGAATCCTATGGAAGCACAGCATACAAGTAGTCGTGGCATTACTGCAGGAGGATAAACTGCACAGACACAGCTCAACATCAGAAGTCTTGACAGAGATGGAAAAAAATAACAGGCTTAGATAATAATAAAACGTAGCCAAGAAAACAGAAAAGAGTTCCAGAGGGATTTGGGGAAATGTACAGAGCACCTTCGGGAGTGCAGAATAGAAATGGAAAATAATCTATCTTCAGCTCCTACCCTGTTCAGTAGCTTAGCCCTCAGTAAGCAACGTGCATCCAAGGGCAGGGTGACACCCCAGGGCCCTGAGCTTCCACCAGCACCCAAAGAGCAGAGCTGGGGGGAAGGCAGAGGGCAGAGGCCAGCCCCTGTGCTGCCCACACCCACCAGTGAGATGGCAACAGGAGCCTCTCCTGCCTCCCCTTCCTGCCTCCCAGCTCAGAGGATGCTTTTTGCTTGATGAGCCACCTTGACTTGCTGATGCAGCAAAAGTATCACCCTCTCCAGTGATGATTTTTGAAAACCTCTAACCAGCTCCTAATCCCAATACCTCTATCAGAATGGATGCTAATAGAAACATCATCAAGACATGAGTGAATGAAATAACAGAATAGGTCATATGTCTGAAGTACTAATAAATACCATTCTTAAGTAGCAATAGACTTTGTGCAGAGATCTAGAGCCTGAAACACATTTTGGATAAATTAAAATTACATGACAACTTACTGTAATTCTAAGATACTAATTATAAAATATCAGCACCTAAACCATTGCTACACTGTCTTTATGAAATCCAGGTACTAAGAGGAGAGTTTAAGGGAGAAAATGGAAATTATCATTTCACTTGAACTATAATTCAAAAAAAAAAAAAAAAATAGTCACAAAACTGAACAGTATACAGGATCCCTAAGTTTGATAGATGAACAGAAAAATGCCATGAAGTTTTTAGCCTATAAACCTAAACGTCAATCCAAACGCAGAAATCAGTTCTGCACAGCAAGAGTGAGAGCAGAAATAAGCTCAGGAGAAGATGCAATGTAAAGCTCCTGAAGAGCCCCCCAGCCAGTGCTGGGTTCATACTTCACTCTTAGAGCAGATCACTCTGGGATGTAGTTGGGATGTAGTTGCTGTACTGAAGCAACACATAAAGTAAATGGAGAATTTGTTTTCCTGTTTTTCACCTATACGTCAACAGCGATGATGATAATAGAGAGGAACACACAGGAAACTGTGTGCCATTCCAAAAAGAGCACGATTCTTACTGGTGACACTCTGGGACGTTCCCATACATTAAGGAGTATTCAGATGTCTTTGGTGTCAACAGTAAACAATGAACTAGCTAAGGGACTTCAGTGGAGCTATAGAGAATGTTTTCCAGAGGGTTTTAAATCTAAAACATCCTTTGGTAATTACTAAACCCAGGTTCCAATGGCTCACGATGCTCCCTCCCTCTGAGTACAGCCACACAGAGCTCTGGAGCTCAGCACAGAGAGCAAAACCAAACAGTGCACTTGTCAGCACTGGGAAGAGCGTACAAAGCACAGGAGGAAAGAATAACACACCTTCTGTTTCTGAAAAGGAAAACGAGGGCAGACAGGCACAGACAACTCAAACATCCTATTTCTGTCAGGTCCCCAGGACTTGCACCCACACAACACTGCTGGAAGGTGGGGCTGTAAAGCACCCCACGTGGAGCACGTGGAGCAGTGCTTGCCCTCAAGGCAGCCCCTCCTCAAGGGGAACAGTCACTGTATCTGTAGCAACACCCTGCTCCTCCGTAGCCTGCAACCTTGGGGAATAAAGGAAAGCCATGAAAAGGCATTGCTACTGCTCAGATCAA
Organism: Lagopus leucura; assembly: GCF_019238085.1. Taxonomy (NCBI): domain Eukaryota; kingdom Metazoa; phylum Chordata; class Aves; order Galliformes; family Phasianidae; genus Lagopus; species Lagopus leucura. Next base: position 8,864,912 of record NW_024962266.1, read on the forward strand.
CCTTCAGCTGCCCGTGGCCACAGGCACAGCAGCAGCGCTGTGCAGCAGTGAGGCTTCCCCAAGGACCGACATGGAACAGGGGATGGGGGAGAACCCTCAAGCCCTTGGAAGAGCTACTGGGACTTTCTGCAGAGATATTTTTTGCATTGTAACTGATGAACCACTCTACCTTTTGCCTGGCCAGTCTCTGAAAGCTGCCTAACCCCTGCTGTAACCAGCCCAAGGAACCTGTTAGAGAGCTGTATTGTGGATTTGTTACACCATGCTTAAATACCATAGCATTGCTTGAGCTTCACCATTCATTACATGTTAGTAAATATTCAGGGGAAAATGGGCAAGAAACGAAGCAGCCTACTCACATGTAAATCCGAGGTTTCCTATTCTGGGGGTGATTTGAGCATTTTCCTGAGATTCTTTCTGGAGGAATAGAGGGACTAAAACAGTTGTTATGTGCAAGCCATCTGTAAAAATTAGACACACAAGGAAAATCAGAACACAAACAAGGAGAGGCGTGCAGTATTAGAAATATTATCTGAAATCCAAGGTTCAAAGTGATTAGACAAAAAAAAATATTAATCCTCCATATAATTCAACTTGTACTTAAATTCCTCTGGTATCAGCTCTCCCCACCAAGTCTTGTTCAGATCACTACAGGAATTTATTGGAAATTTTGCAGGACTTTTGACCTGTATCATCTTATTAAACTTTTATGAAAAATCAATGGAGTTCAATCATGTTATGAGCTGTTCTTCACACACCTGTCAGTGGCAAATGAAGAAGTCTCTTTTTCCCAATGTCTAGAGTGAAGACATTAAATTGGATACAAGTCTCTGACCATACATCCAGGGTGCGGATGAGCTTGGAATAAACATTGAAGAAAATAAAATAAATGCAACTTTGGTGAAAACGAGGTGAACAACTAATGGTTTTTGAAGATGGGAGGATAACAACTTACATGCATGTAAAATTAAATAATTTTATCAAATAAATGTTTAAAATAGATGACCTAAGATTCTTTGTTTTGATTCAAGGAGAAGTAGGCAACTTCATCATACAACCACATTACTAGAATCACACCAGGAGAAAAACATACTTTCCCCTTTTCTTTTTTAGTAAGTCCATGTTTAACAGCACAAGCAGGACTTCAGGGCATACTTGGGCAATGAAGAGTTGTTAGTGCTCCTGTCTGGGACTCTGCACAATAAAGCAGTCTTCCTCTAGCACACACTGTGGCTTTGCTTGCGAGCAGCAGTGCAGGATAGTTCAGACAACTCAGGGTAGGATAAGAGGGTAAGATGGACCTCATCTACCGAGGGGATTGACAGCACATCCAGACAGCCCAACGTCACCTGTGCCTGCCTGGTGAGTCCCATCAATGCCAAAACTGTGCTTCAAAAATGAATAAATAAACCAACTGCCTTCCTGAATAAACTATCACACCTTGAGTATGGAGTCTGGGCTGCTCGGCCACTGTTTGCCAGTTTACTGGTTTTTTACCCATTTTATGGGCACAGAGACATTGCTAGTAGTATAACACTGTCTTTTAATGGCAGACACTGAAACAAACAGAAGCCACATTCTGTAGAAACTCTCCTGGGTAAGCATCAATAAGCTCCCGTATTTTGAACAAGCACTGCAGAACCAATTAAGCTTCAACAGAGAGGATAGTGTCTCTTGTTTGTTCTATTTCTTTATTTTCCTTACCTATTGTTTTGTTTTTAATTTCCGTGAGTAAGCTGTATTGGTATCCTGCTGGCTTCCTGCTAGCCACAGGAGAAGGAAGGGAATTTTTGCAATAATTTAAAAATACACTGAAAGTATGGAAAGGTTAAGAATTCAGATACAAAATGAAACTAAAAAAGGCAAAGCAAATTGACAAAGTTAGCCCCTAATCTAATCACGAAAATAATGAAAATTCTACAAAAAGCCTAGAAAAACTTGGTACTGATTAAAGAATATGGCCATGTCATTTTATTTTTTTAATAAAGCAAAATCTGTGGCAGTCTCCAACCAGCCATCCCAAGGTGCAGAACAGTCAGACCAATATTGAAGCTGTTTGAGGGTGTTCAGAGGGCCACAAAGATGCTCAGAGGGCTGCAGCATGAAGGAAGTCTGAAGGAGCTGGGCTTCTTTAGCCTGGAAAAGAGAAGCTTCTGGGGAGACCTCACTGCAGCCTTCCAGCACTCGAAGGGAGCTTACAAGAAGGAGGGAAATTGACTTTTTTTTTTTTTTTTTTTTTTTAACACAGGCTGATAGCAATAGAACAAAAGGAAAAATGGTTTTAAACTGTAAGAAGGGAGACTTAGATTATCTACTAGGAGGAAGTTTTTTTTCCTCAGAGGCTGGTAAGGTACTGGAAGAGGTTGCCCAGAGAAGCTGTGGATGCCCCACCTCTGGAGGTGAGTTGGACGGGATCCTGGGTTGCCTGATCTAAAGGACGGCAACCCTGCCCATGGCAGAGGAGTTGGAACTAAATAATCTTTAAGGTCCCTTCCAAACCAAGGCATTCTATTATTCTGTGATGCTGATTCTAATCACATTTCTCAACTACGGTACAATGAAAATGGAAAAGTAATCTTTTGAAATTAATTGCAACTTTTTTTTTTCTTTCCTTAAACATCTGGCCAAATCCACAAGCTTCTTGCTTTTATGCCAACCAGCTTTTTTTCCAGCAAAAAGGCAGTTGATATGTTTCTTGTACACAAACTGTGTTTTGCTATAAATGATATTAAAAAAAAAAATTAGAAGTGACAATCATAAGATGAAAACAAATCACGTTTTGAAATTTTTTAAGTTACAAAATATTTCACAACATTTCACCTCCAAAATAAAGGAAGAAATTAGGCTCAGATTTGTATTAGTTACATTAAAGAAAACATCTGGAAAGTCTATTTACATGCATTATTCATTTAATTACAGCCTGAGACATTTCATGCTGCAAGCACAGCTTGGCAGAGATATGTAGGTTTACCCAAGTAGTGAACCAGGGCCAGTAGGCCAACTATGACTAGCAACAGCCTGAACCTAGGGTGCTTTACACAAAGCAATGCTTTTTGCTGTATTAATCTGCTGTCTTATATTTTTTTGCTTAAAACTTCAGCGCCTTAAAACTCAAGACATGAAGAAATGTAAGAAACTGAAGACACATTGGAATATAATGCAAAAAGGAACTGGTACCAGAGCTTTAACAAATGTTGAGTTCATTTTGTTGTTGCATCCTCTAAAGGGAATGCTGTTTTGCTGTCTTCAGCTTTGATTACTGTGGGGAAAAGCCCTAAATGGGATATGCTTTTGGCCTGATAGTCAAAACATGTGTGTTGATGCCTCTCACAATGTGAACACAGTCATCAAGGGAATTGCTTAGCCATTGTAATGTTAACTTGGGTACTGCAAAGTTGTTTTGTGGTGTTGTGTTTACTGAAAAGACAATTGAGAAAAAAGGTTTAAAATACTTTTTTTTTTGCTATTTACATCAACTACTTCTATAATGCAAGAAGCAAACAATAAATGATAAAAATAGAAAATTATAGTCAAACAATACTCACTTTGCTCAAGATGTAAATACTCTCATCAGCTATTATTTAGCAAAATTTATCAAGACAACGGGGAATGTCTGGAAAGAGGCTGTCAGCACCCTTTCGACCTAAAATAACATAGGAAATAAACTTGACTGCATTTAGTCATTAGTGTAACATCTATTAAAACCAAATTTCCAAACCCCAGCTCTGCATTATCATTACATATAATCATCCCTTAGGAGAAAAAGAATTCATTCAGTTGTGTATATGAATGATATTTTCTGTAATGTGTTTTCCAAAGCTGACTGGTGCCCTGGGGTGGTTTGTTTGCAGGTTGTTTTTTATTTTTGGCAGGGGAAAGGAAGGAGTTGAAAAGTGGGCAAAAGTTCAGAACATCAGTGTCAGGTGTGAAATTTGGATATGTAAGTTTAAGGGATGAGTGTCTAAGCCCACCTGGGGGCTACGCCTGAAATCACCAGGGCTTAAGTCTCGAATAGTCCTAAACCATAAGTAGCACGGTCACTGCTGCATAACATGGTCTGTAAAATAACATGGTCTGTAACAATGAGATTTTTCTAACTCACGGTGGAAGTGCTAAATTAAAATCCATTAATCCTTGGCAAGCATTTAGGTACTATAGCAATATAAAACACATCCATAAGCAAAGATCGCTCTACTGAGTTTAATGATATTATTCCCAAACTATGAATGAGTGATCAAATGAAGAACTTCTGTTTTCATTAGGAGTGCTTAGATATTTTTGCTAGAATCTCTGTAAGTACCTCACAAGATATATTCTTTGACAGAGTCAATGACAAGAGGGTCATTAACTTTAAAGCTAGGCCAATTGACCCCTGAAATAATGCTGAATCCTGAGTATGATGAAAATATTACTTCTAATTCTGTTCCATTTGCAGAAAACTTCAGAACAATCTCTCTTTTTCTTCCCAATTATGCAGGTTCAACATACTGACTTTTTATTATAAATTGACTCTGCTCGTGCCATACATCAGTTATTTTAAGGGATAAGCTACTGTTAGATTAATAAAATTTCTTCCCATTTCAGTTTTGTGCTGTTATAAATCAGTGCAGCTTGTGACACAGATCAGACTTCAAATTACAGTAAAGCAACAGAAAGGTGGATGTACGGAGGAATATACAGTTCCTTGGCAGTAATTTCATCATATAACAGTGACTTTTTTTGAAATTAAAACTCGATTAGCCATCTTCTTTCACAGACACTACTCACCTTTAGCTTTTAAGCCAGGCATGTAGGTAATCAACAGAAACTTCTTGCTACCTGTAAGAAAGCCAATTACATTTAGAAAAAACTTCAGTTTTTAAAAGAAAGGAATAAAATAGATAAAGCAGAACTCCAAAATAGGGCTCTGATAAGGCTAACCTGGCTATAATGTGAATTACTCGTTGTAATCTGATTTAGGGGGAAAGGACAAAGCACAGCAAATTTTGTCAGGTATGTTTTGGTTTTAGTTCACATGGACAAGCAGAAAAAAAAAGAAAAAAAAAGAAGGATGAATTAGAAACTAGACTGGTGAATAACAAAAACAATATCTGAGGAATTTCATAATTGTACCAAGCAATCCTTCTGCTAAAAATATTGAATTAACCTTATGACAGATAGAAAAACATAAATTTTTAATATCCAAAAGGTTATTTTTAAATTACTAGACCAGGTTTTAATTACTGATAACCTCAGGTCAGATATACAATAGGCCAGGCCTCTCTGAAGCAGTAAACTTGGCATCAGTTCTCTACATTCAGGCAGAGTCTGATCAGATTTTGTTTTGCAACAGTCACTTAATTAGTAGTATCAGTAACCCTTACTACCTTAACATTATCTTCCTTTAGCCAATGATATCATTTTGCATGTGTTAAGTAAAACAGGAATTAACAAAATTCCAATGGCTTACTTAAATGGTAAATAACAAGCTGTTTTAAGGAAGAAATCTCCTAGGGAGTGCGGAAAAACCTGCAGCTGAAGGCAAGCGTGTCAGGATGTGTAACTCTGTGCAGGCATAAACAGGAAACGGAGCAGCTTGCATTTGGATTGACAATCTGGCTCCAAACGTCTCATCTACGGCGGGCACAATGCTTGAACCCTGTCAAACTTGAAAACTCTGGGTTTGTAATAGTTCTCTGCGCTGACACCTCTCAGGGCTCCCTCATATAAGTACAATCTTCTCCTCTTTATCATTCTTCACTATCAGGAAAGGTTTTCCTTAGTGAAACACTTAAAATTAATAACATCACTTCTATGCCAAAACATTTTCTCGTACATCCACTTCCTATGGTTTTGGTAGTAAAACCCTTGGACCAGAAACATCAAAGATTAATCATTTTTAAATTGTGAATTATATTAATTTATTTCATTGTCATGTTCCAACACAACAGATGAACTTGCTGTACCTTCTGAAAAAAATTCTTAAACATCTAACAAAGGCAATAATGTTCAACTCTACTTCTTCATATTTTTCTGATGCATAGACCCCATAGTAATTAAACATTTTGCAAGTATGCTGTGCAAAAGCTTAATGAGGTGCTTCTAGATTACATGTCCTGAAAGCTAAGTTCAACATAACCAAAGCAGTCTGTGTACTTTCTAGGTTCAAAGATTAAGGGGATGTGAAAAGAGAGAAATAATATGGACAAGGTGGATCATAGGCCCTTTGTGACAGATGTATCAGACCCTCTCCATTACAATCCCCAAAAAAGATTCTTCTGGGAGCCATTTCATCTCTGAAAATGTTGTGGGCATTGCAGAGCCCAAAGGAAACAACTAGCAGTAACTTTCTTCCTAAGGATGTTTGCCAAGCCAAGGATGTGGTCCCTGTAGAACAGATACAGCGCTGAGAGAATTTAGCCATTTAAAAACAACAACAATAAAATAGCAAGAGCACAAAAATCCTGGAAGGTTGTTGTTTTTTTTTCTTCTGCAACATTTTAGGAAGAAAAAAAAAGCCCACAAAAAAACAAAGTTTTCAAATCAAGAGCTTACAGTTAAATATTTTACTAAAGCTAAAAATTAAATGGAAGACTTGACAAAGTCATTCATATCAATGCCAGCTTACTCAGATACTTCAACTTGAATCTAGGAAACTCACATGCAAAGTTTGTGAAAACAGGAATTGGTCTTGTATTCAACAGCATGATTATTGTCTAGAACAAACCAGGCAAAAATACACTACTTGCATTTGTATCATCACATTCACATCTAATAGCAAAATCAAATATTAACATTTCTATTTCATATTCTGGTCACATATTGTTGTCCTAACAGAAAATGGCTCTGGAAAAAACTACATTTTCATTTGTGCGGTACCCCCATTTTGTACATTAAGGACACCAAGATGGAGGCATTTCAACTGTTCATTCATCCATTTGTAAAGAAGCAATTAAAATCACGCTTACAAAGTCATGAATCATTTCACAGTTCTCAATACTGAGATAGAAGTATCTCAATATCCAAACTCTTGTAATCAACACTGGAATTAACAGGCTTAGAAACTAACAGAACTACTATTTGCAAACAAGCAAAAAAGATTTTTCAGCATAAACTGATGTACTTAAATTATAAAATTACAATTTTAAAAAATATTAATAGTTTATTAAAGGAAACTCTTGAATTCAGAATGGTAATTTCTCTAAGCATTTTGTTAAGGCAGTAATTTTGAAAATCAACAGTACTACTTCAAAACTCTTCTGTATTTTTAAACATTTTACAAATATCCTTAACATACTCAGCATAAACCCTTTTGACAGCAGTGCTGTTTAGATGCTGCAGAGCTCTATTTACTCAAAACCTATGAAATGTGACAGGATTTCTCTCTCAGAAGATATATGCATGGTTCTGTTCGTTTTGTGCAAGTTGTTGTGAAACGAGAAGCTGAATGATATAAGCTGGAGTAAATACAAATGGTAATAAGAAATAATAGTGAAATCCCCAAATTAAATTCTTGTCCTTAAAAATGTTTTTCAAGCACCTTTTTTTTTAATTTTATTATTTGTAGCATGGTGACTGGCATCAACTGCTAGGTGTACAGGGCACAGGAGAACAATCCTCACCTGAAAAAGCTGAGGGTCCAGTTCTATCTTTTCTAAGACCTGAAAAATTTGATGCTTGTAGGGAGGAAGAAGAGCTGGTTAGGCTTCATTTTAAAACAAATGGAATAAATAGTTCATTTGTATTTTGTAAGCTAGTATTCTGCAAATGCACAATAGCTTTGAAGTGGTCTTTCGCTCATTTAAAGAAAACCATTACCTCTCTCAACTGGTTAAATCATCTCAATTTATCATTGTTTTTGAAGAGCTTTAAGCACCTTTGATCATCCTTTCACGAGCAGCACGCAATTAACAAGAAACTATGCTTGCAAAACACAGTAACGTTTTGGAAAGTTCTCTTCATTCTCAGTCTTCCTAGGAATTTCACATCAGCTTCATGAAAAGCAATAAGCAAGGGAAGCTTGTGCCCCACCAATTAATTTATTTCAGTGGACCTGGACTTTCAGTAATGCAGATACCAGGAACAAGGGTCAGGGGAAGGAGATGCAAGGCATCCATTTGTCATTACACACCTCTCCCACAGACAGGACAGCGGCAGACATGTTAGTGTGTGAGAGAGGAAAGGCGTGCCCCCAGCAGCCGGGCACACACAGCGGTGGCACACAGCTGCGGCAGCGAGGGATGAGTGCCTGGCGGGAGCCGGTGCCGCGCTGTGTGCTGTGTGTGCTGGCTGGAGGAGGTGCTGGAAGAAGCCTACGCTAGGGGAAAAGCAAGGGGAAATTAGATGGGACAATCAATTACAATATTTGAAAGCGTCTGATTAGCATACAATGACCAATTTCCTATCTAAAAAACAAAAAGGTTCAGCGGCGTGTACTTGAGGCATATTCAGAATGTTATTTTAACACATAAGCAACAATAGTTTAGAAATCCCTGATATGAGCTGAGGATGGAGCTAAGCACCCCAGTAGTGACACAATATAAACTTCAGCACATGAAATACTGGAAGTTGATGTAAACAGCTTTTAATAGCAGCGAACATTTGCTCGCTTTGTTTAGACCATCTGGATGTTCCATTGTGTTTGGTTCTACACCGACTGCCATCGGGTGACAGTTGATATATGTTAAGTACAAGCAAAGTGCCTCAGCCCACTCCAGGGACCCCGAGGAGAACTTCTCAGTATTTTGTGGAATACACTGTCAGATCGCAGCGCGGTTGCCTGCATCCTTAATGGCTCGGGGCCAAAGTCCTCCGGCTTTTTTATCAAAGGAGAGTTTTGCCTTTACTGTTTGAAAGGTTAGGAAAACTATGCCAAAGTTCTTCCAGGCAGCTTGCAGAGCATCAGCTGACAGGAACGATTTTCAATATGGAGCAAAGAATAAAGAGAACCACTAGTCCTGAGAGATTCCAGGTCCCACTCATTTTACATGCAATGTGGCTAACAGCCTTTTATGTGCAACAAAAGAAAAAGTTACTAATAAACATGATGATGTAATTGTTCTGGAAAAAAGTTAGGAAATCAGCAGCTAGGAGCAGACACGTTTTTCCATGCCTGTCAAGCACAGAACACAGGAACGACAGCAATCTGAATGCTTATTATTTGGGTGCATTCATGCAGGAGAAAAACACTTTAAGTTTTAGGGTACAAAACTGAAATAGTTTAGGCTCAGCCTTTCTAAGGACACTGACTACTTACAGCAATCTTTTTTTTCCTACCAGCAGCATAATTATTCAATAAATCATGATACATCTGGCATGCCGGTGAAAATCTTAACTGTACTCATTATATTCATAAAATCTCATATTAAAAGGAACAAAACTACTGAAAAACACAAAAGAAACCCACCCCAGTTGCCTATAACACATGACATTCTCTTCTTTCTCTTTGTCATACCTGTTAGATTACTTGATCTTTTCCGTTATTGGCTTTTTCCTGCAAATTTTAACTCTTTTAAGTTTGAGTCTTATAAGGCATTGCAAGAAACTATTTACCCATCCAAACAGCAGCACATAAGCAACAGCAGTCCAAGGTTTCTCACAATATACCACAGCCCTGACAGGGGCTGGGAATGCGTATTAGTTTCCATTTCACTTCACTTAACAACCTCTCACAAAAGCTATTCCAAGGAGTACCAGGTGACAGCAGCTGTTTCAGAGGTGCCCACACCAAACCATCCTTTGAGAATCAATCTCATTCCATGCACTTTGGAACAACCCAGCAACTGTTATGCAGGTGGCAGTTTTGGTCACTTCTCTCTCCTTCATTTTTTCAACCTGAACTGAAATTGAAATATCTTCTTCTAATCAGATGGCAGAGTGCCTCCAAGTTGCCTACAGAATAATATCCGACAAAGTATACGCATTTGCATAAAGGCCTTCTTTTTCAAAAATAATGAGAAGTGATATATGCTGGTGAAGCCAGGAAATAGTAAATCCATTATGTGAATTAAAGAGTACCTCACGTATCTCAAAAATAGCCACAACTTGCAGAATCGGACAAAGAAAATAAGTGATCAATGATTCAAGCTAAAAAAAAAAACACCAAACAAACAAACAAAAAAATTAAATTACAACATTCAAACATAGACCAATACTCCTGCAAATGAATCGCTTCCCGGGCTAAGGTAAATGTCCAGCTGGACATAGGAAGGCCTATATTTAGGACCACATCTCAGTTCTATTACTTGACAAAAGTCAAAAGGACAGATCAAGTCAGCTGGATTTCTGATGGAAGACAAAAATATATCCTCAATTCCAACACGTAGGTAACTTCTAAACCTTCCTGTCTATCTTTGTCAGGTCTTAGCTCTCATAGTTCTGTAATCACAGCAGTTAAACCAGAATTGTCTATTTTCAAATTTACTTCCCTTAGAATGGTTTTGGAAAGCGTAACAGCCAATTAATCATTTAGAAATGTAGATTAGATCTGCAATTTAAATTTACATTCATGCTAAGATTTCAAGTAGTTTTAGGAACATTGAGTGCATATTGTAATACTGTCAAACTGCAAGTACTACACATTACATTTTATCTAATTTCCAGAAAGACAAACAGGCACACAAAAGGCAACTTAGTCAAAGGGCGGCACATGGCTTCCAGCTCTGGATCAGTAGAGGAGAACATCTATACCAAAAGCTGCTGATGCTTAGGCACTACCTTTTCCAAATATTATTTGAAAAAAAAAGAAAAAGAAAAAATGAAAAAAAGAATCCTTGTTTTCAGTTTAAGACCACAAAGTGCCTACCTGCCAGTTCAGTTGGGCGAGCCAGGTTACAAGCGTACCACACAGACTCTCAATTAACTGTTGAGTAAGCTGACCTATGACGCGAAAGGAAACTGAAGCTGCTTATTTACAGACCAAGCAGCTTGTGAACAAATGTTGCACACATATATGTCTTCACATTACATCCCTAGTTTTCCTACTTGCTTTAATTCCCTTTCTTTCTTTATATCGTCAAGCCAAAAGAGCTGCCTGCCATAGCAGGCATTCTCCATCCTGCCCCTGTAGTGTGCAACACAGGTACAATAAATGCAATACAGTTATCTTATCACAGTAATAAGGTTTGAAAAAATTATTAACTGATGATTAATACTGCATCAGACATAAAGATCTATTGTAAATTAATAAATCATGAAACAATTTGCTCTTTCAAAACCAACTTAATCAATAGTTCTCATGCTATTTCATATCATCATACGGTTAAGAAAAAGAAAGCAGGTATTATTACAACGCCTTATTTGGGAAAATCTCGAAAGTTTCTGCCTTACTTTTAAAAGACCACAATGGATATCATCAGTTTATGAACATTTGTACATAAACCAGCTGAGTATTTAATTTTTTACGCTTGTGCAGCAATGTAATAATTCAAAAGAAATTTAATTTAATCGGTTGCGGTAGAAGTTATTCAAGAGCTGACAAATGGGTGCACTGTAAAATGTACTGTCACCTAGTTAAAAAAGAAAAGAGAGAGAAGATGCTAATTCTGCTGATGAAGATATTGTTTTTCCCCTCTTGTGCCCTATTCATTATGCAAGGCTGCAGAATATGAAGTGCGGTGTGTGATCCGGGCGATCTAATGATCTCCCACACCTGCTCATCTGGTACAATTTTAATTAACACTCCAAGGAGGTTTGTCAAGAGTAATCAAAAACATTGTCGCTTATAAAGCTGTGGCAAGAAATCAATAGTTTTCATCAGAAAAGGTAAGGTCTGGCATAACTGAACCATTTAATTGCTTCATTCCAATAAACAAAAACTGCACATTTTAATGACTTGATTTTGGAGATCAATATCTAAGCACATATTGCATTAAACAGCAACATGTGGTGGGATATTCACAGTCATTTCAATTCAGAATGAAGCATTCCTCTTTTTTTATTTCATCTCGAATGGCAATAGGTTGCTGAGCCTATGCGGTGCTATGATTTATATCAAATGAGTGACCTCTAGGGCTGTAAGACTAGAACGGGTGACTAGTTCTCAATGGTAAGCTACTGGCACTTGACAAAGTGCCTGAAGCAGAATGAATTTACTTCTCTTTTCCTCAATCATCAACAGGCTCTGCCCTGACCCCCATACTGACTCCTATAACAAGATCTCCTGTCTCTGACTGAAAAATTTACTGTCATGTCTACTTTTCATTGAGCTCAAGTGAGTACTTCTGTCACCTTCAGTGAACTGAGTCTGTAAAAGATTTAACTAAACACCAGTCACAGTTTAAAAACTAAACAAGAACAACTCATACAAAAAATACCGCTTTCAAGTGCTTCTATTTCTTTAAAACACCACTTTTCTATCGTGATTTTGCCTCTGTAAACGTTTGTTATTAAACTGCTAAAAGCTTCTGCTCTGGGAAGAAACGAGCAAAGGAGTCTCAGTCTGATGCAGGTACCGTAACTCCAGTAAAATCTAGCCATTTAGGTACAACTGCAGGCAGAGTTCAAATGCTTATGAAGTACAAAAGCTCCAAGAATGTGAAATCTTGCCTAAGAAGAGAGATCAGCCATAAATCACACAGCCGTATGAATTCATGTCTGGATTCTGACACAATGAAGAGCATCCCCGCGCTCAAAATGTATCTACATACAGTAGTGACGTTAACAAAATATTATTTTTCACTATTCGAGGGATTTTAAATTTTAAAGCAATAAATGTAAATCATTTTTTCTACACTCTTTCAATAACATCAGTTATGACAGAACACGTGATAGCTAGCCACACATGAGAGCAACGCATAGCATAAGTTAATCATTTTAACCAGTATTTTACTAATATTTAACTCTATAAAGTAATAAAAACTAATATTGCAAGAACCTTTTCTATCCACAACGAGGCAGTTAAAAGGCTGACACTTGATGGTTTACTCCAACATCTCACTAAAGCCTTACACAAAATTTTCACTCCCTCTTTAATTTTCAATTCTTCTACCCTCCCTGCTTCACAGCTCCTGGCTATTGGCTTTTACAATCTGTCCCTAGAGAGCCAGGAGTTATTACCCCTGTCGATGGAAGAGAAAGGGATGTTATTCCCCTGTCACCCTCTCTGGCTCCAGCAGATTCCTAGCTCTGATCTATAGCCTTCATTGGAGAAAAGCGCCTGACACGCTGTTAGTTCTCAGCCCTGTCAGATCCATCTACCCATGCTACTGGCATTACTTACTGGAGCCAGAGTCACAGGAGTCACACCAAAAATTTTAGAAACAAACACTACCTATACTTCTGTTTGAGTTTATACAAGAAAAAACATCTCCTGTAAAGCATGCAGGTTTTCAGGAGATGCTATGTGCCACATACACTCTGAGCCTGAGCTTAGAATCAGCTAAAGAAGCACCTGGAATTCTTCATGTTTACAATACAAAATAGAGCATAAGCTAAGCAGCACCTGGTAAACCCGAAGGATACAGTACAGACAACAAAACAGACTTAAACTAATGCTTCTTTCGAATGCACTGTTGCTTAATTTTGAAATGGTTTTTGTGCAGCTGGGAGATGGATTCACTGATCCCTGTGGGTTCCTTTCAACTTACGATATTCTGTGATGCCAGAGGAGAGGCAACTTCAATAGCAAGAGTGAAGAATCACAAGACAGCTGTGAGTCTCAACACCTGCAAGATGTCTTCTCACAAAATAAATCTGTACATCAGCATTCTGAATGAACTGTTTTACAGGACTTTAACAGTAAGGTAACCTTTAATTAGCAAAGAATAGATTCGTTCTCCCTTTGCAATTTTTACAAAGCCCGCTCCCCCTTTCCAGTATTTCATCCTAAGCAGGGAGGTTGAATGGGGAAAATGTTGCTGCTTCCACTTCCTTTCCCTGTACTCAAAGGGGAGCATGTAAGCTAATACTGAAGGAGCTACTGGCTCAGAGTCAAGGCAGGACGACAGCTACTGGACATCTACTTTTCCAGGTTGCAACTTGTTTTTGACCAGTGAAGTCTCCATTTCATCCTCAAGAAATCAGGAAGGTTTGCTAATGTTCCATACCTGAAAATGGAACAAGTAGACTTCAAGATTCATAGGAAGGACCATTTCTGCAGAGGGGAACAGCAGGTAGCAAAATAAGATTTTGATCTGGAATCTGTTTCTGTTGGAATATAAATAATAGAGTCCTCACTTTTGGTGCCCCCCCCCAAACTTAACTACATGCTACCCACAGGACCTCATTCAATAGTAAGAAGTCAGTTTGCAATCCTCCTGGGTCAGCTCTTGCCTGCTTTGTGACACTTCAAAAGAAAAAGTTTTCATGTTTTTCTGATTCTCCCACAGAAAGAGCAGTACCTGGAGGACTGCAGAACATATTTCCCAATTGTGAGGCAACAGAAGAGTCTGAAATCTCACAAGACAGACCAGCAACGTTTTCAGGATAATGATGTTTTGGACATTTTTATGCAACCATACCTGTTTCTCTCACTTTCCTGAGATACAGACAGAGCTATAAGCATAACCACTTTTATCTGCCAGAACCAGCAAACAAAATCTTAAACAGATTTAAGTGGCACAATCAGAATTTGAAACCACAAGTACGTAGGATCTCACTAAGAAGAAAGGAGGGGGGAACAATGGTATTACTTAGGATATTGTGTGTGAGAATATGACGTTATGCTTTCAAGAGTGAGCAAAAATGGGAAATGTTTAGTGTGTTTAACGACAAAACTAAGAACTACGGAGGAGAACAAAAGCTAGGTACTTTGATAGTGTACAGTGGTAGTTGCTTTTTCTCCTGGAGACACTAAACTCTGCAGGAAAGGATAGGATGCAGACTGCTTTTTCATGGCAGTTTCAATCAAATTCATTTACTTTATCCTCCTAAAAATTAATATATTTCCCATTGTATGAGATTATAACTGTAAAAGATAATTAAATGCCTGCCTCAAATGGAGTGACGAGAAGACAGGGACTATGTGGGCAGCTGGAATTATACATGTTTAAGTTTGCACACGTAAAGAAAACTTTGGCAGAGTTTTACACTCCTCATCTGGAAAAAGTTTTGTAAGGAAAACTGTATGATACGTATACATTAAATATTACATACCAAAATGACCAACTTAATTTTCCCTGAGCATAGCTGCTGGTATTTCTCATTCTTTCCTCAGTTATTTTTGTCACTTAATATTTAATTTAATGAGCACATAACATTTAAAAGCAATGCAAAATAAACAGGCAGAGGTCAAAATTAAATAAAGCACAAGGTGGCCAGGTAATGCAAACATTAGAAGGCAGCAGTGTTTTCGTGTCTGTGTTAAGATATTTTTATTACTTGTAATATTTGTAACTTCTTGAGTATATAAGAACCATATACACTTTGATATAGAATCGATGTATGTTGCCTAGTTTCAGAACTTCATTATCAATTTAGTTTTGCATTTATTAAAGCTCCAGCTCTCCAAACAAAGTAGTTCTAAGTGCTTTGGCATTTCTTTAGTGAAAACTGAGACACTGTTTCTACCCTGCATGGGAGTGCACCCACATTTCAAGAAGGTGAGGGGGGCGTGGGAGCATTTCTAACTTAAACACGTTTGCTGATTCCAGAATAATTAACACCTGGCAAACCTCTGCTTTGAATCAGAGTCCAAACAGTTTTCACGTAGTTAGGCAGTCAAGGAAAACTGCAGCAGGGCCTCCGTTCACTGCAGGATGACACCAGTGACTGTGGGAGAGGAAAACATCCTGACACAAGTGCCAACCATAAATATCATCAATTTTGTATTCTGAACAAGCAAGCACATATTGCCAGTATACCAGAGAGGCATTCAGGATCAAAATATGAGCTTTGCTTTTGTTTTGTTTTTATTTTTTAATTTGTATGCAGTCCAAATAAATGGTAGTGTAACAGTATATGGCTGGCAGTTAAGGGTATGCCAACTACAAGCAACAAGCACTGAAAAGCCTCTCAATCTCCTATATAAATCCCTCTGAACTTTGGAAAATCAACATGAAATGCATTTTAAATCACTGGGAAGAGGTCTCAGCACTGCAGACCTCCTGTAAGCTTATTAAGCATTCTCTGTTCTGTTCATTGATTCTTTGATATCAATTCGTATCTTTTTTTGTTTTAAGTTGCAATTGAAATTATTCCTGAATGTGCATTACTGTGCAGAAGAACCCTTCAGTACCATCTCATCACTTCCTGCTAACAAAATGAAAAGGTGGAAAATTCAATGTTCAAGCTCCTGAGTTGCACGTCACTTGCTTAGAACAATACACCAGATCCTCCTCTTTGAACTAACAGAATCTTTATTTTTTTAAAATACCATATAAACCTTTTGATCTAACCTCAAACAGCAGAAGAGAAGATGCCCCTGATGGGTAGAGAGGAAATAATGCAACAAGGAAATAAGCACAGCAGGAAGAAGAAAAACCTGGGGACTTTGGGACAACAGCAGACAAGGCAAAGGACAACAGTCATGTCACTGATACGGAAACTGAAAAGAAAGCTCTCAATGAATCAGACAGGCTTTGGTGTATCCTGAGGTACCAAATAAGAAAGCAGCATTATTCATAGGATTGAGGACTGCAGAGAGAAGAAGAGAAACCAAACTGAAAGAAATTGTATTAGTTAAAAAACAAACAAAAACAAACAAACAAACAAACAAAACCCTAGTTACTACAGCAAAAGACAAATATTTTATTGCAGGAATGAAAACAAGCAACATGCACAGGAAGAACTAAGAAGGTTTATCCACCAAGATAAAGGAAAAAAGGCTCAAGAGTCAAAATCAATCCCTTTGCCATGAGCATTAGGAGCAATGATCAGTGATCGGGATGGAGCTAGAGGTAACTAGATATTTATACTATATATACTAGATAGATAACTTAGATAGCTAAGGAGTTAAAGTCAGAGATGGAGATTTCAGGGGGAACTTGGATGTCATCAGCATGAAAGCACGGTTTGAAGCTTTAAATGCAAAAGAAGTCAAAGAGAAAATACAGGAAAAAAGGAAGAGAATCTGAAAAAAAATATTGTAGAGAAGACCAAACTGAAACCAGTAACAGTGAAAGTGAAGGCAAATGTAGGAAAAACAACAGAAAAACACTGATTGAACCCTGGAAGCTCTAGAATGAAAGGAAGTGGGAGGGAGGGAGAGAGAGAGAGAGAATATTGCTTGTACAAATAGAAGCAGCAGATCGTGCTTTGAAAAATCAGTTAGTTACCTTTTTTGGAGAAAACTTAACTGTGGTGAACAGGCAAAGATTCTAACTATTCACCAGACAAAAATTTTCAAGAAAAGATGGGAAAAATACTGGAGGTGACATACTTACGTTTGAAAGGTGTAGGAAGGAAATGGTAAAAGTACTTAGAAGCATTCATAAAGTTGAGAGATTTAATGTATTCTACCATGCAGTGCTTAGTATGTTTGAGAGTGCACAAATGTTTCTATTTGTGAACTTTATTTTCTCTAGAAAATTCCCTGCTGTGATTTCAGCATAACACTGTGAAGAGCAAAGCTCCCTCCAAACCTTAATACTTTGGCCATTCCATGGCAGATACAAGACAAACTCAAACTACAATCTTGAAAAGGCTGTAGAGAGCTACATTTCTTCCACTTAGACAGTATTTTCCCATCTGATCTCAATTACTGTCATCTCTAGGATTTCCCCCCTCATTTCAGTTCTTAATCATGAGCTAAATCATCTCTCACACAATCTATGTTATAAACACAATACATCTCAAAATGACAGTTTCAGGTCTAATTGGTTGAATTTCAGCTGCTCTAAACACCTAACAAATTACATTTCTTTCTGTTCTGCAGCCACATGGTATAGTATCCTTCAAGAAGACGATCCTAACCAACACCAGCTGTGCCCAACTGCCATTAACATTACAAATCCAGAAAACTGAAGCAATCTAAAGAACTGACAATCTAAAGCTCCCTTTTAAGAGAATATCAAGGTCATAAAATTCAAATCCCATATTCTAAATCCACCCCTCATCAGTGTTTGCAGCTCACAAAAAGTCACATGATCACAGCTGGAATTAAAATGGGGCCTTGCTTTTTAATCCAGCAATAACCACCATATGCTGCATTATCCCAGAAGCATCAAAGCAAGAGAATGGATGTGTCTCCAGCTCAGCAACACATCAGTCAAATCAAGCCAAGCATTTCTTTACCCAGGTATTTTTCTTCATTTAAATAAAAAAAAAATACACAAATAAAAAATGCTACTGATAATTGGCAAAGTCTGTTTCTTTAAAGTGTGCTAGATGGGAGCCCTATTTGCTCCTCAAAGTACCAAGTAAAACTTCTATCCTTTCCAGGTGCACCAAAACGAAAATTTTTTATTTATTTATTTATTTTTTTTTTTCATGGGTTGATATTGACAGAGCAAGGGGGAATGGCTTTAAACTAAGACAGAGGAGACTTAGGTTGGCTATTAGGAGGAAGTAATGCACTCAGAGGATGGTGACACTGGAACAGTTTGCCCAGAAAGGTTGTGGATGCCCCATACCTGAAGGCATTCAAGGCCAGGCTGGATGTGGCTACTGGCTGGCAACCCTGCATGTAGCAGGGGGTTGAAACTGGATGATCTTTGAGATCCTCTTCAATCCAGGCCATTCTAGAGTTTATGATTTATTTATTTTTTTTAAATCTCTGTTATTCACAGCTTATTCTGTGAGCATCATTATTCTTGTTGGAGAGCACAGGAAGAACTTGTCTCTCATGCAGAGCCACACACCATTGCAAAAATGATGTAATTATTACCATGGCAGGTGGATGAGAGAGACAGAGCAATGAGAGAGATGTAAAAATGAGAGAGATGGAAAGGGTGGGCATGTAGAAATTAATATATTATTTGACCTCCAACAGAACATTCAGTGGCATTCAGGTTAGCTTATTTGCTTAGAACCAGGAAGAAGGAAATCTGCTGAATACCAGCTGGGTTAGGATATCTCAAAACCTCGAAACGAGTGGCAGCAGGCAGTGTAGGAGCTTGCAAGGCCTGCCCCATCTGTTCCTACCAGTATACCTTATGGGGACCATAAATTCAACTGGGATGTGCACCACACTTGCATCCTACATGCCTTCAGAGAAACCCATCCTGGAAAACCACTCTGTAATTGTGCAGCAGCCACAAAAACCTCTGGTGGTGCATTTCAGCTCTTCAGTAACCATCAGGATGAGGTGGGTGACTTCACATGAAACCCTTTGGAAGAAATGGGTCCTTCGTTCCCCTTGAGAAGTGTTTATTACCCTTAAATCACAACATCTCTGCATTATTACTTCATAAAAGCATAAACTCTGAATGATAAGTTTTCTAATCACCATAAACCTCTGCCTAACACCACAATTTCTGTACACAGCACTGCTATGGAAATACTCTACATTTTTTATTTTGGAGGACAGGAAATTGGGGAAGTGAATCCATTCTTTATGATGATGATTTTGAGCAAATTATAAAATAGCCTGTCATTTTCAGTACTTCTTGACCAGGTAAATAATATTTAGTACTTCTCTTATATTTTCCCAGTGAGGAAAAAAAAAGTATACGTGGAAGGTTAAATTTAACTTGCATGTGAAGAGATATTACTATTGTCTCATAAAGAAGATACATAATTAATGCTGTGAACTGCACAATCAGTTCTATCGTTAGCAGAAGGGATTTCTCAAATCTGTATTGATTTTTCCTTGTGAATCTGTATTAGCCTAATCCTCATATACAAGCACTATGAATCCACAAGAATTGATTTTTTTCCCCTTCGTTCACAAAAATCTCATGGCTGAAATTTGTGAGACAAGACTAATGACAGACACAAGTATTTTCCAAGCACATGCATGTAAAAGAACAGAAGCTGTAGGGGAGCTTTCTGCTGCAGACCCTGATTTGAATATATTGACACATCTTCCAGGCAAATCATGTTTGTTTTACATTATTTTAAAGGAACTCAGAATATAATCTATTGTAAATGTGTAGCAAACATTAGACATGGAATGCTACAAAAACAAAAAACAAACAAAAAAAAAAAAAACAACCAGAAATCAAGGAAAAAATCAAAATATTAATGGAGCACATTCATCTGTTACAAGTACAGTGATGTAACATTTGACAGAGTAGCCCAATCCAGAAACTCTCTCCACGCTCTCAGACTCCTTGTTGCTCCTAGTTGTTGGCCACGTACCAGATTTAAATGCAATATATTATTGAATCAAATGTGTTTCTGACAAAATGAACAGAGCTGAGGAAAAAAAAAATTAAAAAAATGTTATGATCATGAGTCTACCTTGTTCAGCTCTCAGACATAAAATCTAAGATTTCTTGCTGCAAGACTACCTGCAAACCCAGAGGCAGTTTTGGTAAGAGAGGCCAATGTTCAAAGCTCTGGGCTGAGGTCTGAGATACCCTCACTACACTCTGTATTTGCCAGAAGTCCCTAGCTTCTGCCCAGCCTTCCTGTGGCTCAAAGCCCATGGCACGACTCAGAGCACACTGCGTTATAGGGATACCCTTTCTCATCACTTCGACTTGACCTGGGCTGTGGGCTCATGTTCCTGTAGCATGGAGGCTCCCTCTTCCTGCTCAGCGCACTTCTGCTACGTGCTATCCCTACAGCATTACCCCCATGTCAGCACCCACATGCCCCAGACAAATCAGCAAAATGACTTGCTCATAGAATATGTGGTCACAGACCACTACTAAGAGAAACAAACCAAATTCAATCTCTCAGGCTTGAGGTTCATAAGGAATACAGGCAAGCTCAAAATGGCAGCAAGAACTGCCCTTTCACGGAAATGGTGCCACAAAGAATTAAAATGCTGACTTTGTACCACACCTGGAATTACAAAGGACTAGCTTAAAGATCAGCTTGTTTTTAACTTGAAAAAAACTACTTGGGATCCTATATGATCAACTTACAATTTAAAAACCTACCTTGGTATATGTGCACTCCTTTTCTTTTTTCCTCTTTTTTGTTTTGTTTTGATTTGCTTTGGTTTTGCTTTTAATAAACAAAAGCTGACCTGTAACTACGGAGAACCCAGCACATCTGTCAGAGGCTGACAAAGAAGGGAAGTTAGATGCTGGGACAGCAATGCATTTTACAGTTCCTTTAGGAATCTAACTCCAAGAGCCAGCATGTGTTATTAAAAACAAACTGCTTGCGGTAAAAATCTATTTCTGGGGATTGTTTACTGAAATGAAATGTTTATTCACTAAGGCAGTATTTAAAGCTCCGCAGATAAGTGCAAACAGTTCCTGAAAAGATACAAGATGTAATCAAATGCAAAAGGGAAACGGTGACAATATTAGCTTTGCTCCAACTCATTTACAGTAATTGCACATTTCATGTATGCAAATGAAAGGGAATTCCCAACTACAGGCTGCTTGCACAGTGATAGAAGGCTTGCTGTGTTTGCTGCAGTACAATTTTCAAAATTTCCAACTTCTTCACAGAAGCTCACAATTATTTTGGGGATTATTGCATAGCTGAAGCTGTACAAAGCGAGGCATGACAGAGAAAAACAGGCATTCCAGCAAAATGATTATTGGCATAGATCCACCCCATATCAGCTTAAAATACCCTACGCTGTTCTGTTGGCAGGATCGCATGTTTACAAGCACTGGATTAGAGGAGTAACCACACCTCCAGACTAATTTAAAACAATTTCTGTTAAACAGAAACAGTAGGCCCTGACTTCTTTCACTTGGAAGGGGAGTGAGGGGAGGGAGGGTGGAAAGTTGCCCAGGACACTGGGGTAGATGTTGCTATTATAGCTCTCAGCTCATTGGAGTAATGCGTGATTAAGGTCAAAGTATCCATTTAAAACTGAGTTGACCTCAACAAAATTAATTAATTCAAATAACAAAGCTTTATTTTTAAATGTTGATAAAGCATTTAAAAATAGACTGCGTTGTTATGGAGAAGCATCTTAGAACACAAACCGCTTTCAAAATACTCACAGCAAATCCTGCACATTATAATTTGTCACAGGATTCTTTTTTCCCCTAACTAGGGACACTCCAGCGGCAACAAAGTACTTTCAGGATGGCTGCAAACCCTTTTCCAGGATGAATACATTTTTATGTAACGTGTTAGTTTATTGCTCCACTGCAACTTTTCTTAGAAGTTCTCTTTCGAATGCATTTATACAGTATAGCAGTAAGGAGGAACCATCTAAAAAAAATAGTAAGGAAAAATTCTTGGGTTTTATCGCCTCAGAACGAACACTGAGTCCAAACAAATGCTCACCGGCATCCAGTTTTGTATCCTGTATACCATTTTTGTATACCATTTGGCACATAGCTACAGATTTCCAGCTCTCTCACCAAGTACAGCCCAACCAGTCCTTCATGTCCATATTCTTATTATAAGAACTTTTAAAATGTTTACCAACTTATTCCCTTCTTTGAAAGGCTATAGTAAAATATTCCCTTTGTGTGGTTAGGATTTGGTTTGTTTTGTATTTAAATAATCCGTGTTGACCACTGCCCTAACTAAGACCTTATGCATCAGAAGGAAAAATGCTGAGGATGTTTGTCAGCCGTACTGTCAAGAAAGTGAAAAGCTGATACATGAGAAAAGAAAGATTATCACATTAGACACAGAAGAAAGATTAACCTACGAGAGCAGCAGAAGCAGAAAGATGAGCAAAAAGTGGGGGACTGGCTGTCTCCAGGGGACTGGTAATGGGTTAGACTGCCTTTCTCCTCTAGATCACTGGCTCACATCCAGCCCACATCAGTAGTGACTGAATGTCATTACCACCTGACGGATTTTTGGTGACCTCTGCAAAAATGAATTGATGGTTTCAGTTCAGCTGAATAAATGTTCACATCAAAACAGGTACACCACTGTCTCAGCAGGCGGGGAGCAAACAGACAAGAAAATGTACCTCTATCCCCACGAACCAGTTTAATACATGAGAAAGGCCACGTACTAGAAATGTCACTGATTTTTTTTTAATACTTTGATAACTAGAAGATTGTGCACCCTTTTTGAAGCCTTAGTATTCAGCATCCCTCGATGATCTCCATTCCTCTTTCCTGGATTCTAGCTGCCTGTAACCAAATCAGGGCAGCAGAATGAGACATGTGGAATTTCAAACTGTGTTCTGTACCATTGCTAAAGCTCTTCCCATACTAAAACAAAGTAAGACACTAGTTTTAAATGTGCCCCAAAGAGCTCAGTTTAGAAGCTTTGTCATATTAACTTGGCTGAATTAAGTGTGCACTCCCTCTGGTCCAACTTTTAGGATGTACTCGTCGTCTCTTAACTGATAACCAAAGAACAGCTGAAATCCCCTGGCTGCCTCAAGTAGGGGCCTAGTCATTTCCTTCTTGCCAAGGAAGCAGGTGCTGAAAGAAACTGCAAAGAGCACTTGCTCTGACCTGAGCATGCAACAGCAAGAGCTCCAGATAAAGTTCAACATGCTGTCATTCTCTCTCTAGCCCCTACAAAACAGAGAGTCAAGAGCAAATATTTCTGAGCTACTAGAAAGAAAAGCCACCATTACTCATCATAAGAGAGCAAAAGGCTTGACATTTCATTTTCTTGTAGCTTATTCAAATGTTAATAGGAATTCTTGCAGTCTCAGTGATCCCATTTCTTTGCTTTACTCCTTTTTATCCAAGGTGAATAAACCCATGCATTTTCCTACCTCATGACTTCTTCAGAAACACAAGTTTCTTCATAAAGACAATGGAAAAAGTTGTGTACGCTGGCTGAAGGAACTTAAAATATGTTAGCAAATAATATTCTGTTTTGATGTTCATCATTCAATTCTGCTCTCCTAAACAACAATTTGTATATTTTAATATGAATCGGAACATGAATACAAATAGAAATATGAGTAACTTATTTGCTTTTTTACAACATTTAGCAACTGGCCGCATAGAACTAAAGCACCTTATTCAAGCATTGGCAAAGGTAATTCAATACTTTTACATCTGCCTGCCTGCCATTCCTCATTGCAAACAGCATTTCACAGTGATTTGTCTGCTCCAGAAAAATTACACCTATGAATAGCTCTGAGTTGTTTCAGTAAGCAGTCAGAACACATTACAACAAACAGACTTAAAAAATAAAATAAAATTTCCTGATATTTTCAAGTAAGATGGAGACGAAAGAGAGCCTGGAAACAGCCTCTCCACTGAATAAATTGATCAGATACAACTGAGAGGTTTGACAACAGCGAGGAGAAAAAAAGGATCCTGTGTTTCTCTAAGAGAAATATTGTGTGAGTAGATCTGTATCACAACAGACATACATATGCTCACTGCAAAATCTCGATGAAAAATCCAGATTTCACTATTCCTTCAAAAGCTTCTTTCAATTCACTATCCCTTCAAAAGCTTCATTCTAAATTTTATCAACATTTTTCTTTCAAATCTGTAATTAGTTATTTGCTTTTTGCCCCCTAAGTTTCAAGCATCAGAAACTTCCTAGACATTGCAGTCTGCTTCTTTAAATGAAAAGAGAAAGAAGTACATCCCTGTTTTAACTTGTCTAGACAAATACTCTCATATGAGGGAAGTGCTGTCCTAAGAACTTTTCTTAATACCACAGAACCAAATAGAAGATACCAACACAGAAAAAATCTTAATCTGTCTGTACACTTCAGTGCTCTTTGTTTAGTTTGTAGTAAAGAGAAAATCACTAGCACATGTCCTCACTGTGGCAAATTAAAGCTCAACTTTGTCACCCTTACTAAAACCAAAGAGCAATTATTCCTGCAAATAAGTACAATGGTACTATTCATTCAAGTAAATACTGTTCCCTGCAAGCATTGCAGAATCAAGACCTGCAAGAAAAGCAGAACTTTTTAAATTGCATGTTTGGTCTCCATTTTCAAAGAGAAAATGAAGATCAGTCAATCAACCTGAGGGATACAGTGATTATTTGAAATCTGAATACATATACACAGATTCTTTTAACTGCATTTTTAAAGAACTTCCCACTAGCAAAAGAACATATTTGAACCTTATATCTGATTTCCTTATTTGAAGCCTAAGCACCTGATAAATGTGTAAAGTGATATACCTCCAATGTGTAAAGTGATACACCTCCAGACACAGCAAAACAAGCAATTACTCATGGGGACTATAAGCAGCTAAGTAGCCTTTCGCAATTGTCTTGTCATACCTTATGCTCTCCTCAGCTCCTTTGTTCTGCTAGCCACAAAGCTTTATTAAAGTAGAGTTCAGTCATTTGTTAGCTGCAATTCCAACAAACTGAGCCAAATGAACCATGTTCAGCCATCTGGAACCCCTTCCTCCAGAGCTCACTCCCTTTGGGCTGCAGAATCAGTCTATTACCCTGGCATGACATGATCCAGAAACTTGCTACTGCTACAGGACCTCAATTACAATTCCCAGAACGGGTATTGCTGTCAGGGATTCTGCAGGGCAACAGACATTGTGTTTGTACCTCATAGTACTGCAAAGCTATTAAAGCCTCTGTACTTGGAATTCATGAACAACATTACCAGGGCTAAGGACCAGAGAAGTCTGTTCTGCCTCAGCTGGACTTAAAGTCGACCAAGGGCACAGAGACGATCAGCAGCTCCACAGTCAGATGGAGGCAGGGCAGACAGGCAGTCCTACCCTCTGCCCTACAGCCACTTACTGCAGCAAAGCCACTTGGTGCTTGGCTGGGGTGAGTAGAGGGAGGCATAAAGGGCAACTCTGTGCAAACCCTCCCAGTAGCATGGGGAGAAGGACAGACCAGTTAGAAAAGGAAGAAAAGAAAAAAAAAGAAATGCTGGTAACCTGCGCTCTGCTTTTCTCCAAACAATACAAGGGACATTAAGTGCTGGCAAGTCATTATCTCCTAACCACCCCTGACACTTGATTCAGAGGAAGATGTGCAGCCCTCCTGCCTGTTCTACTTGTCAGCTAGCCAGCCAGGGCACGCACAAGTTCACACAGCAACAGGAGAAGGATTTTCCCACACTGACAACCCAACCTCCTGGAAAGAGGCCATTGGTTGCACTGCTCCTTCCTCTGCCTAAGAGTCATTTCTTCATCAATATGCAGGTCAGGCAACATAAGGAGCTTAAGATGCCATGGCCAGGTAGCATGGATGAAATAACAGGACTTAACCTAAATATATCTGAATGCAGTTTATTCTATTTTTTTTTTTTTTTCTATTTAGCAAATAGTGAAATCATAGCAAGCAAGAAAAATAAGGCATCAAGCTTGCAATATTTTCTCAAACACAGCTAAGAGAGTGGTCCTTTCAAACATGCCCAGAAAAATCCTGAAGTAGCTTATTTTTTCCTTTCCATATCGATGTCCTTTAAACAGCCAAAGCTAATCATATATAAAACCATATTGAACTCAGAACTCCCTCGATCTTGCTGTCAAGCATCAGTAAGAATGTATATGAGCTCAGCAACTAGAATTTTAGTTTGCGTTAGGCACCAAGTTAATGGCCTGATTATAAAGCCCTTATTAATTATCTCAGGAGATATGTAAGGACATTTTCCTCTGATGTGCCAACACAAACTGTATGTTAGCAAAGTGTGTGCTAATAATTTGATTGATAAAAATAAGGGCTTTTTTTCCCTTCCACTGAAGCTAGTTTCATCGTTGGTGTTCGAGGGGAGTGGTCACCCTTGTCACTTCAAAACTATCACTACACAGAAGCTCTGGCCTCACTAAACACTTAAAAGCATTCCTTAATGTAAAACGAGCAACACTGTCAGCAGCAAGTTTAACACAGAATGCAGAAACCAAAGCTCCAAGTTCCACACACTTTCCTATCCCCTGGGGCTGCCTCTTTATTGAGCAAAGCACAGCTGCTGCACCAAGGAAGCCCACCTCCCAGAAGCTTCTCTGTGCCACAGTGCAAGCTCTGACAATCATCTGGTGAGTAGGGAGGGGTGGGGGAGCAAGTGAGCAGGTTCTATGCATCTCCACTAACAAGATGAGCTGAACTGAGGAGTTTAAAACTTGAAACATTTGACCTTTTTCACAATGTTTGGTAATTTTTCTTCTATAACTGTGTTTTATTTGCACCTCTGCGAATAACAGAGATTATATATAGAATTAAAATCCAAAAGAAGGTAAAAGCTCAGAGCATATGGGAAACTCACTGTTCTATTCAGCCCACGAAGGCATGCTTATAATAAAAAAAAAAAAAAAACAAAAAACAGTCCACATCTCATGAATAAGGCTACTAAGATCCTAGAGGAGACAGTGCTGATCATCTTTCAGAAGTCAAGTTATACAATATCTACTGCTTTCCCTGGCACAAAACCAGTCATCTCATCACAAAAGCTACCTGGATAGTCAAGGCACAATTTGACTTTGGCGAATTCAGTGTTGGTTGTTCCCAGCTGATGGCTTGCTCTCCCTGGAAGCAACTTTGGGATGATTTGCTCCATAGCTTTCAGAGGTGCAAAGGTGAAGCCAACCAGCTGCTGAGTTCCCCAGATTCTCCTTCTTGTGCTTCCTGAAGGTGAGCATGGTGGTTATTTTTCAGGTCATCAGAATTACATTCCACTCAAATTATTTACAAAAAACATTAAACGGAAATAACACAGCTGTGTATTTTTCATAATTCCCTTTCATAACATTACAGAATGCAATTCTTCCTTCACCTAAAATTTCTTGTGTGGCCTTAGGTATTTCTATGGGTAGGAGGGTTTTCCCACATTGATTAAAAAAAAAAAATATATTAACACGGATATTTTGAAAACAAAGTGTTATTTCTTGAGCCATTCTACTCCTTTATTCAGTGTACATGCTACAGGTCTGTATCAAGTGACTAGAGATTACAAAAAAATATCCAAGGGGAAAAAAAACACCCATCAAAAACTTTATTCACAACTACAATACTATAAAATACTTCAAATAAAGTATTTATGGAGAAATCTCACCTGTTTTTTTCTCTTACTAGGTAAATGATATGTCAACTCCAAATCCTTATTTTCTTTTGAAACTAATAAGCAAGCATGAATTAAAAGCTATCCTGTGTTCCACTCTTGCAGAATAATAGCATTGGAGTGGCTTTTTTTTTTTTTTTTTGGAGTGAGATCCAACCATGATGAACATTTAAACAGATAACTGATATTTTCCTATCTTTTAAATCCTGCTTAACATCACACTGAGCATGCTTTCTAAAGCAGATCATAAATCCAATTTTAATTGCTGTCAATTCTTAGTGTATTATGCTAAGTTGCAAGATACTTCATACTTTGAACACGATCTCAATTAAATAAAATTCATTCTAAAATAAAAAAACAAAGGTTGGAAACAATCTAAGTGTATCGAGCAGGCTCCAAACGCTGATAACTATTTTTCAACTTAAAAATGAAACTTTTTTTTGAACCATTCTTGTGATTATTTTTTTTAATATTTTTGAAGGCAAAAGAAAATTTGAACCAAGGAACTCCTCACCATTACATTTAATTTCTCATTCAGTATCTAGTGAAGAATGTCACTACCCCTGCATATGTATAAATGGTAAGAGCACTACACACATACTGATAGAGGATTTTCGTAAAATAAATGCTTGCTCAGCAGAGTTTTAGAAGAGAAAGCTTGTGCTTCTGCCCTATTCCAGAGGAGCCTGACTGACAATGTTTTCTGAGTATTAGCAAAGATAGGTAAAGGATCTAGGCAGATAACAGCTTGCCCTTTTTTGGGACCACTAGAGCAGCAGGAGTTTGTGCAACCAAAGCCTGTAGGACAGAGCAGCTGACAAAGTGAAGAGCTGGCTCCCGTCCAAAAGTCCTAAAATAGGTTGTAGTGCATTCTGTAAAGGATCCGAGGAAATGGTAAAAGACAAGGTAGTCTGCAGTTTAGCCAGATCATCACTTCATTATCCAAGTGTCACGTAATAACGGATTTCAGAAGAGAAATGCCACGGTCACCTGGGAGAGGAGAATTCCATTACGTGTGAAAGAATAGCTTCTTCAGATTCTTCTTCACCAGTGATCGAAGCCTTTGATAATCTTTTGAAAACTTGCAATACAAGGATTACAGCAATAAAACTTTATCAGCATCATACCGAATCTTGGCACAAATTGCTCCTGCAGCTCCAGTCACACAAACTACCCTTGTAGTGGGACTATCTTGCAGCCAAATATTCAACAGCAGCTCAATGGTACCTTGAGACAGTGTAAAATAAGAAGTTGTTGTAATCCAGAACTTCATGCTGGAAATGATGAAAAAAACTTAAAACTTTCACATACAAGGAAATAACTGGTAAAAATCACACGGTGTGAAACTAAAGCAGTAAGTCTAACAATGTTTAGCAGAATTTCTTTTCAATATAAAGAAGGAGCATTAGTGAATTTTTGGAGAGCACTAGTTTTGAGTAAAAACCTGTCTGTGTGAAGCACTGTTTTGCTACATTCACAGGTTTTTGTTCACATAGTCTTTTTTGTATGTTAAATATTCAAATTGCAGGTGTCCAATGCTTGCATTATTGTAGTTCAGGCACATATTTAGATATTTTCTTTTTCAAACTTAGTCCTCTACCTCTGCCCTGCGTTGGAGAAATAAGAGGATTTATTGAACATGAATCTCACACTGAGAAATCCCAGGGCCAACCACTAGTCTCCGACTTGATACTGCATAAGTCCCCAAAGACCATGTACTTGAGCTGCCCTTCTACAGCATACCCTACCTCCACAAAGTGCTGTGAAAATAAATGCATGAATGATTGATAGGTGCTCACATTATGAGGTTAAAGGCCATACGAGGCAGAGAGAATTCTAACATATTCAAAGAGACGATTACAGCGTGTTTCT
This sequence comes from Lagopus leucura, assembly GCF_019238085.1. Taxonomy (NCBI): domain Eukaryota; kingdom Metazoa; phylum Chordata; class Aves; order Galliformes; family Phasianidae; genus Lagopus; species Lagopus leucura. The sequence goes on from NW_024962266.1 coordinate 8,894,646, forward strand.
CACCAGCTAGGGTAATACACACGTATCACACAGGGTCATGATTGCTATTAAAAAAAAATTAAAAAAATCAAATATAAAACAGTGACAGACAAAATATTAATGAGTTTTTTAAAAATCTTGCTTGTATACACTGTGAGACTTCAAAAAAAAAAAAAAGTCATTTTGGGTTTGCAATCCACTCAACCAAATTTCCCTTTGGAATTAGGGAGGCACAAGTCCCAGGTAAACAGAGGTGTGCCACTGAAGCAACTACTCTTGCTGCATTTGTATGTTAAAGAATTCCTCTGGCTGCTCACTGGTGGCATAAGAAAGCAATTCTGCATGAGGCTAACAGAGATGAAGCCATGCAATATCGCAGTTCTTTAATCATTCAAAAATTCATCCTGTACCTTTTTGATTTCTCCTCTGTACAACATCACTACTTGTGGGATAACGTCCTCTTGGCAAGCAACACGAGGTCTATAAACTAACTTCGCAGAGAGTGAATTGCTGTTGCTGTTTCTAGGTTAACATTGACAGGAACTAACAGAGTCTTCAAAAATATCATAAACTTTGTTTTAGAGCTGACACACAATTGCTGCACAGTGCATTACAGGAACATCCAGAGCTGTACGAGCGGATCCAGCACCGCTCAGATAGATGGGGTTTGTCATCCTCTACACCCTACCTCTGGCAGGAAGGGGGGTGGGGATCAGAAGGGGAAAAGAGAAAGGCAGAAAATGAAAGGGCAAGAAAAGCACTACTACTAGAAATGCCTTAGACTACAGTATTTCTTGTACAAATCTGACCTGTGCTATGTACAGCAATGTAACCTTGAAAAAAATATCAGTAAATAACCTAGAGTACTTTATAAGCGAACAACACAACAGCACTGCTCTGCACTGTCATCTGGGACACTCTGTTTTATTCATCATTATGGTCTCCCATCTCTCTCCCCAAGTCAATTGGGATTCGAAGCGCGGTGGGGAACAGCTCATTCATCCACAGGGGAAAGCAGCATGCTTCACATTGCTAAGGAGCTTCCGGTGATTCTCAATGCCAAAGTGTATTATCGTTTCTTTGGGAGTCTGAGAAAATGAGAGGGCACTTTTAAGCCCCTTTAACGTTTGTTTCTACTAGAAAACACAGCAGAAGAGCAATCCTGGCTGCTAACAGATCTCCCAGCACTAGCATATGCATTTTATTTGCAAGCTTAACTATGCAACAAACTTTGAAGCCTGATAGAATGGAATTACATCCACAATGAAGTGCGCTTAATCTATCACAGATTACAAATGGAAAGTTGAAAAGCAGTTGGTGGGGCCTTTGAAGGGAATCACGCGGAGGCCTCCTCCCCAGAAAAACAACACATAGGCTGAGGAATAGTGGATGGGAAAGTATTTGCTAGGAGCAAAAAAGAAAGACGTGCAGCCTTCAGGCCATAGCACTGACTTTATTCAATGGGGCAAAAAAAGAAGAAATAAACATATATCCTCAAAAAAAGAAGAAAATCTCAGTACAACACAAGTAAGTTGTATTTCAGATGATTTCACTGCAATCATAAAAGTGATATGTAGCAGTAATAGTTGCTAAAAAGGTTGTTTTCCAAAGCTATCTGGCTTGGTCAAAATGCAGAACGTTTCTATAGCACGTCCTACTCACAAAAATAATTACCAGAATAACTGAAGACAAACCATCATTGTAAAGTCTTTCCTTTTCTTCTTTGGAAGTTATTAATCAAAACCTCCAGCGAATGGCAGCGAGCCAGCGATGGATTCTGCAGAGTCTGCTCTGGCTCTGGTTAACAGGAGCAGCAGCACACAGATTCCACAGCACAACAGGAGTCGATGCCGCTGATTTAGTCTTCTGTTATCAACCGCCACTCCCTGATCTGGGTAAGGGAATATTTGGTTTTACACAATCAGACATTTGCTCAGTCACCAAAGTTTTGTGTATACAGCCTGCATGTGACACTCAAATGTTAGCGTGACTCCTGTATCTTCATTAGGAAAGCACAGCTATTTAATACCATTACTTATGTTAACTAAGTACAACTACTGCAGTCAATAATGCAGTTTCCATTTTAACAAATTCTCCTTCTACCTTCCCCCTTTTTTCGGACGTATAGAAGACACAGCATAAACAGACTCTGCAAGCACAGCGGAGACAGTGCTGCCACCTTTTGGTGCCAGACAAAAACCAATCTGGTCACATCAGAATTAGGGGCATTGAAAACCTGATCGTAAGTTGCAAGCACAACAGGGGCCACTTCTGACGCAATGTTTTTGAACCCCAATGCCTATGTTCAAATTATTAACAAACTTAAAAGAGGGGGTGGGGTTCTTTACTCTGTGTGTAAAATTAATTTACACGGCTTAAAGATTTTGAGGAAAAGGCTGTAAAGACAGGAGCTTTAATTCCAAAGGCAAAAGATTTGTAGTAAAGCAGGTTTAAATACACAAAATTCAACCATTAACTTTTTGTAAAAGCGAGAGAATGGAAATACCAGGGAAGGGAAGGAAATATGAAGAAAGGGGAAAGGCAAGGGGAAGAAGGGGAAAGGAAACAAAAAAAAAAACAAAAAAAAAACAAAAAAAAAAAAAAAAAAAAAAGGAAAGCAAAAAGGAAAAAGGAAAAGAAGCCAAAGCAGTTGCTAAAATAAAGTTTTCATTGCACAGTAAAATCGCAAGAGCTTCCAAAGCAATATGATCCCTTTTGTAACTGCGAGACACATACATTTTAATACACATATGCATATGCATGTAAGGTTAGTGCTACAAGAAATATCGCATTGCTTCACAATTTGGGAAGACTAGGGGGACCTGTTCCTTTGGCTCAAGGAAACCCACGGCTCAGCTGAGCGCTGCTGTTGACAAACCAAGCCACACTGGCCCCACTGCCACACAGAACGAGTACCTCCCTGCGCCGGGAAGTTTGCCCTATTCCTGAGATACGCTCAGCTGCCAGCAGGCACTTGATGTCTCCAGCAGGTCACTCCTCCCTTCCATGCCACGGTTACCAGGAGGGCGGGTAGGCTGCAGATGCTGTGCCCTCCTCACATGCCAGGCTGTGGCGGCTGACAGTGCTGAAGTGATCCTGAATTGCTCAAAACATTTCCCAGGCAAAGATGCTGCTACTAGGGACACGCACGCTTTCCAATCACAGAAATTAATAGTAATGGAGATTAACCTAACTCAGAGAGTAAAACAATGCTGCCTCCACCAATGAACTCAGCAACAGATCATCTCAAACCATCTGCAGATCCAAAGGATAATCCACTGACGTTGCTTTCACAGCATTACAAAGGGCAAAACATTACAAAGGGCTGTGGAACAAAGTCATAATATTGTCCAATGATTTTAATGTTTGATTCGGCCCAATACAGACCAAGCAAATTTTCCTGAAAACTTTTCTACTTTTCTTCATTTCAGCCTTCTTCAAGTACTATCTAAGGATGGTCCTAACAATGTTCCTTTTATAGTCTGTTAAAATTACTTAAAAAAAAAAAATTAAAAATCTTATCTTCTTCGTTACAAAACTCTGCTAAAAGCCCATCACAAGTGTTTCTACACGCACTGCACAAGACAGAATTTCCATACACTGCTCCCTGATTTTCTATGAATAGTTTTGTTTATGTGGCAGTGTAAAAAAAATGCTGCATTACCTACAGTGTTTAGAAAACATATTGATTTGCAGAAATTACAGGGCAATACTTCGTAAAAATCTTGTGGCTTCATCCATGAAATACACTTAATTTCTACATCTTCAAAAATAAATATTTGTCGTACAAACTGCTTCACTAACCTGAAAGGATTCCAAGGAAAAATAACAACACTTGCATTTGTATTAGAGCAAGAAATGAGAACTTAGAAGAGCAGAAGAGACAAATGAGAATAACTAAATTGAATAGCATTTTATGAGAGTTGTGTCAATCAATTTAGTCCCTGCTGCAGCCATAATGCATCGGCTTCTCTTTTACTTTCCCTCTATTAGTTTTTGGATTTGTCACCTTTTTGTTCCCCGTTTAAAAAAAATAGTCTTGAATTTTAAATTAAATGGCTCTGTATTTATTAGACACACAAACGAATACGCAGAGACCATCACATCACTTTAACATACTTTTCTCTCCATTCTCCATAGCTATTTTCCACACTGGCCATTGGTGATTTGGGATTCTCTTGCATACTTATGTTGCAGGAGGTTAGTTACCTGGTTTGCAGAAGAGACTGAAAGCAAGCTGCATAACATTTGGCATTCACAATCGCATCAGTGTTACTCCGCTCACAAACTCTTCATTTGATTTGATTAATCATTGCAACCTAAAACATTAATGGATTCATTTTCAAATCACTTAAAGTTTACAACAACCACGGAACAGGCAATCTGGCCATTCTTATTTACACTATTCCTTTAGACCTTAAGCATTTCAAAGACAGAGAAGGAAATATGGCAAAATCTGCCTTCTTGTCTGCAGTATTTACATGCTTTACATAGTTTAAAAATATGTGGCTTATTAATGACTGATTTTTCAGCCTCTCCAATAAGCTTTTTATTAACGTGACACTCCTTTACTTGCAAGTGTCAAGCAATTTCACACCATGCATGTATCCTTTATGATGTTTAATATAAAAGATAGTACAGTATTTATATCCCTCACAATAAGAGAATGGATTGTTTTAAGGTTATACAGCCCAGTTGTGATAAAGAAAGAAGGAACCTTACAAAATGATAAATATTTTCATTAAAAAACTTTAAAACTAAAAGTTCAAAGATATGTTCTCCTCTCTTATATCTTGTCAAAACATGACTTAGGACCCAAAACTAATCTACTTTCAATTTTATTCCATATTTCAGTGCTGTCATAGTACTCAGCAGAGAGTATTGGAATACGATCATTTTTTATTTTGTTGATGTTACCGACAGCTTTATTTCACAAAGCAATCTTATACTATGTCTACCACTGGCAGGTCACAAAGGTCAAATAGTCTATCCTTACAGGTAGAGAGCTTATTAAATGGCACGTCTATTAAACCCAATGGACAACATAAAGAAACATTTCAGCAGAATACTTTTAGCATAGTTCACTGAAGACACAGTCAGAAGGGTATTAAATAATTTCCAAAGATTTTATCTTTTTTACAAGCATCTCCAAAATTCTGCTTTGCACAAAGCATTTCAAACAGATGCCAGGAGAGAGAGCTGCAGAAAGATGAACTTTGTCTGTGCAAACATTTACTTTGTCTTATGCATTTAAAATTGCACACTTAGCACATTTAGTGGTAAGTGGCTTAACAGAGATAACTTCCTGCTTTCTAGGACCGTGATATAATTAAACGTTCAATTTAAGATCATCATAAAATTCATACAACGCGTTCTCGGCAGTGTTCACACACATGCTTTACATACCAACCTGGATCACCATAAGGTAATTTTTCAGAAGCAATACATGTTAGTTAATTATTTTTAAATGACATAATTAATCACAAAATAGCTTGGGGAAAAATCTGACTACGTATGTCAGAACAAGGCGCTCAAATAAAATCTTCCTGTTGTATCTTGTAAAGTCCAAATAATTCTGTTTAACAAAGAGGGTGTAGGCTTTGCAAGACCCAAATATTTATAAGTCATGTAATTGTGATTTTATCTCTCCTTCTGGCATCATTTCATTATTTCAGCGTTTGCCAGTTACCTATCGTATACTGGATCTTGCTGTTTCAGTATTTGTATTTGAATGACTGCAGTAACAAAAGGATAAAAAAAAATAAAGATATCTTTGGATTGAGAAACCTATGTGTTCAGATATTTTTCTTCAGATTTAACCCTTACGGCCCAATCAAAGCAAGTATTCCTATTGCATTTCCCAGCCAGACATACTGATTTCTGGATAGGTTAAATTCTAAATACTAGTATGCAGAATGCATGGAATCTCATATAGGCTTTTGTAGGTAATGCACTTGGCCCTCTGTTACCAGAAGATTCGCTTGGTCAGATAATTAATAAGATACAGAAACATAAAACATGAGTTGTTAAAGTTTACAATTACCTTCCCTCACAGCTCCATTCTAAACGCACTGTCCTTGCTTTAACACATAGTAAATCATCTACCTAAATGTATTTGCACCCAATCATTTTTTAAAGTCACAATCTTTGTAGTGTCAACTTGTCAAGGGTCAAAGGGAAGAACAGGCAAGATTCCCAAATCAATCTGCTTGTAGAAACTGTCTCATTTCATTTCAAATTACCTGCTGTGGCTGAAGCGGGCTATGGACAAACTGCCTTCCTCCATAAACCATGACAGCACAGGTCGAACTTATGTGATCATTCATAAGGGGCAAGTCATGCTGGGTCTGTCATTAACTACTTTTAAACTGCTGTGCAGGGTTAAGTGATCTTGCAGGGCAGCAGCAGATATAAATACTATTTGGACAGTTTAATGTCAGGCGACAACTCCTCTGGGATTAAAAGCATGTAACCCAATAGCAGTGTTATCGATATAAGGATTAAGGTACTTTGGACTGTTTCTTGCAGTCACCACTATTCTGGCATTTTGCATACTATTAAGATATCAGGTGCCTAATATAACACCTCTTAAAAGGCTCCCTAAAATATTAACAGCTATGCCCATCTTCCGTGTAGGCACTCTTCATTGCTTGAGCTTTGCCCTCGTACGGCTGCCCGCCCCAGGAGAGGATACTGCTAATCTGAGTACATGAATACACTGCAGCCACCACAGCTTGTCAGGCTGCGTGACTCACAGGCGAGGGGGACAGCTTCAAACCAGCACTCCTCGAAGTCATGGGAGGCAGTTCCACAGGAGCCCACATTTAGCAAAGTATTTATGTAGATGCCTACTTTCAAACATAGGAGTGGACCTATTAACTGAACCTGTCATACAGAGACGTAAAAATAAAAATTAAAAACACGGCACAGTTTAATAGGGTATGCAGCACTGCATGACAAGTCACTTGGTGCTTCAGTCACATCTCCTTTAGTCGCCCTATACTGACACACTCAAATGAACAAGAAATGTACTTGTTAATACCAAAAAGCAGCCAAACGATCTTCCACCTTCTGCAGACAGCAAAAGCCAGAGATCAACATTTATACTGGTGAATTAAGCTGGCCCCAGTATCGAAAAAATCAGATTTTTTTTCAGATAATATATATGAATATTTCTGATTCTTTCTTCACCATCGTACTCTTGTTAAACAATTCCAGACAGATGGCACTATCCTTAATACATTCATCTTCAGCCATAAAGCTGCTGGGGATCATTACAAGAGCATGCAGGAACAGACCAGTATTCAGTTTGCCAGGGAAGCCAAATTCCTGCTCATCTTAAGACACACTCCTAACGCATATGATATAAACATCAAACCATATATGAAACGGTGTGCTACCACAAGGGAGCTGATTTATTGGTATCTCAAAAAGCACAACAGCCAGTGACACTAAGAAAGAAAGCAGTAAACCTTAACCTAACAAAATCCCAAACTTCAGAGACACTGTAACTTCATGAAGGAAAGAAGGAGGAATCAAGAATGCGTACCCTTTAAAAATGAAGACAAAAATATCCATAGTTTGTTCAGAATTCAATGCCACTTTCTGAGACAACACAGGATAATGCAGGGTTTTCCTAAATCCAGCACAATTACATTGGGTTTAGGAAAGGTGATGTACAATAGTTCTATTACAGAGTGTCAAGCCTACTGGTATTACAGATTGTATTATTTTTGTATTTCGTATTATTTTTGTATTATATTTGTATTATTGTATTATTGTGTCATTGTTATTTAACTTTGCCTGCTGATCATTTCATGCTTTTGTTAGCACCACACTTTTCACCAACCTTTAGTATTGAACAACACATACCCAAGCCCACCACACCCTTCCCTCAGCATTGCTGGCTCTCAGGCCCCAACTCCTGAAATTCAGATCCAAAACCACACACTGAAAGGTAGCTCTTCTCTGATCTCTCTCCATTTTTCCTTCACTTACAAGCTTGTGATTACACCACTTCACACTTCCCTACCTGTGTTGTTGTCCCCTGCAAGCTCCCACCCTCTCCATCAGCCTCCAGCCTTATTTGTGAGAGACTCAGATAACTCCCAGCAGACAACTGTCTTTACGTCTGGCTTCTCTTCATCCTCATCACCCTTGCCCACAGGGAACTCTCACTTCCAGACCAGCTGGCAGGGCAGAGCTCCAAGCCCCCAGCAGCCAATACCACTGAGATCCTTCTAGGTAAGACAAGTTGGCAGTCTCCCAAAACTGCTAACTTTTTAAATTCAGACCAAATATCACTGAGCAATGAGAAGATAAATCAGTGACACTACCTTCAGTACCATGTTTGCTCAAGAAAATAAGGATATTAAAATGGGCAGAACAACCTACTTTCCACTAAGTTTATCCTTGGGAAAAAAAAATTACGTGCTGAAATCTTTCAAGCAGCTAAGTAAAAACACTGCTAAGGATTCTTGAATATATTCTTGAATACAGCTCCGAGCACATGTTTAATGTAAAGAAATCGATGCCAATACTTGTAAGCATAAAGAGTGTTTTAAATCGATAGCGTGTGTGCAAGCTGTGTTTCAGGTCACTTCTGTTTTCTACTCTGGAATCTTTGGACAATCCCCCAAATACGCCTGTATTTTATCTCCTCTACACCATTCTTTTGGCAGTATGAGTGGAGCTGTGCTGGCTTCACATAGTTTTAGAAAATAGTTTTGTTATTCAGAGAACCTACTGCTTCAGAGCTGCAAGGAATTTGCTGTCCTCCACTTGCAGTCTTACTTTCTAGAACAGCAGTAGAAATAAAATACCCAGTATAAAATTGTTAAAATCTACAACTAGAAAAGGGAAGATGGCTTCAATGGCATCTTGTGAGTTTGTAAATAAATACATAGTGTCAAAAAGTCTGTGTCCTGCACATCACTGCATTAAAAAAAGTCTTTATTTATTCCACTTTTCATTCTTCAGATAGCATCATAGAAGAAAATTCCTTTACTTCTCAGTTTCACAATGGTTGGCTGTTGTATTTAATTCTGCAGTATAAGCTTATCAATACCAAAACTGTAAGTAAGCAGATCCTCAAATTGCTTCCTAAGAATTTTCTGTATACTTCATCAAACAAGGGAAACTAAACCAGTGCACGCCAGAGAAACTGGTCACTCAGCCACTGCATCTTCCACGTGTCCAAAATTAAACATTCAGTAATGACACTTCACAGTAAATATATTGTTTGACTTGCACCTTTTAAAGGTATTCTCTCAGATCTTGCTACTTTTACCCCATTACGATATCTGTAGCAATCAATGGGAGTTTCTATTCAACAGTTTTCTAGAATATTGATGGATGGGAATGTTATTGGATATTCAACATATTTCAGGATGCACTTTTTGTAAATGAGAACACATTTAGTATAAATTACTACTTCTGAGATTGCACTACAGTATTAAAAAAATTATGAACAAGTTTCTATGGCAAAACTTCAAACCATGACATGTGGCTTACATGTATTACACAACATCCATGTCATCACTGCAAAACATTTAGAAGGCTAAAAGAGTAGGTAAGTGGTCAAAAGCTCCCAGTCAAAAAAGCCAGGGTAATAAAAACCAAAAATGAAAGACAAAGTAGAGAAAGTTTGGTTATTTAAAGGTCATTTTTCTCAGAGAAAGAAAAGAAAAATAAGCTTCAGGCCATTCATGAACCACACCTATAACTACTTGAAACAAGCTCAAAAGACATCATTAAAGATGAAGAAACTGAACAGAAAAACAAATGCTGGATTACCTCTGACCTATCTGCAACAGCTCATTTATTAGAAGAGTGGTGAATAGCTTTTCATGTTCCTTTCTACAGCTTCCTAACCTCAGTAGCTGGGAGGCTAGAGAGAAATTGGATTGATTGAGAGTCTTCCCTAAGAAGGATGAAAACTGCACCTAAATACACTCAGCTAACAGAGCTCCTCTTTTCCTTACGGTTTGTATTTCTCTGTTGTTCTATATGAACAATTTGCTCATTGCACTCCTTCAGCTGCTGGGTGCTATTTCCAGACTTACGATATTGCAGCACGGTTCCCTCTCCCTGTCTGGAACATGCAACATGTAGACATGGTCACCTTCTCCCCTGACACCTGAATTGAGCATACTCTTTACAAGTAATTGCTGATGAAATTTCCTGAACGCTGCCTTTAACATTATTTTAAATTAAAAAGTAAGGAAACAGTTGGAAGGATAACAAGTTAACTATTTACACACACTCACAATGGATTATTTAAATGCCAAAACATCCAAGCCACTACAAAGTTCAAAAGCATTACCTGAAAGTTCCCATTTTCTGCTATCAAATCTTCCCTCTGAATCACAAGCCACGGAGTGAAAGAATAACACCCAGTGTCACGGCGATACAGAACACAAACCTTGCTGCCATTGAGATAACACCTTACAGCACTGCCTACTTGGAAGAACTCACTGAGGCAATCACATCAAAACAGAACCACCAAAAAAATCTCTCTAAAAATCTAAAAATACTGACAACAATATGCTCTGAATTGGTGTCAGACTTGCACAGATGCAAGGTGTGCTTAAGACAACCTACCAAAACAATGGGCTGCAATTGCAGTGAATAATAATCTATCACAGGAATTTTCACAACCCTTTAGTGGATGCCATCAGCTTGTAGCTCCTGAGGGCTCATTCTTTGTCACATCTTTTCTTTAAGGAAACATTACAGTATACAAGTTTCAAACCTATCCATATACAGACATCAGCAAACTATGTACCTTGTTATGAGATTGGGAACGAGTACAGTTATTTCTATAACACAGTATTCAAACACAATATTTCAATTAAAAACAGATGGCACGAGCTTGATTGAAGAATCAAGTTGCTTGGCAGCAGTGTGCAGGAAATGCCTGACGCTGACTTCAGTAATAGAAAATATTTCCTTAAAAGAATACTGAAAAGCAACTTCAGAGAAACTCCCAAGTCACTCTGGTATTCACTGGACAATACCTTACATATATTGAGTAACAACAGTGTCTACGTATCTTAGAGCACAACTATTTTCCCATGTGAAGGCAGAGAAAATATTTGTTGACCATACTGTAAAGCTGCCTTACGTTCAAAAGGCCGAAGATGATTACTTTGAAGGAATGAGCCAATCTGTGCTCTTTTAAGAATCTTTGGAAAGATGGAATGAAAAACCTCACCCAGAGGTTGTAGCCAAAAACACGTAGAGGAACAGGAGCATTTTCCATAACACAACAAACAAATACTTTAGTCATTCAATTATGTCTCAGTCACTCCAGATAGAAGATTTCTCTTAGCCAAGAATCTTTTCTTCCCCAAGCTGATTTGTGCTTTGAGCCCATACAATTGCTCAGGCTTTGCTTTAAACTGAGAGCTCCTGCTCCACAGCACCTCTTTCTGTCAAGTGCCACAAAGACACTCCCACTTTTTTGATCCCACAGCAAAAAGTCAACGACATTAAGTCTCTATGATGCAATGAGAAGGAAACTCCTGTGCCTTGCAAGCAAACATTCTCTAAGAAATGGATATCATTTTAAGAAAAAAAAATATATATACACACATTTATATACGCGCAGGAGCCTGATGGCTCATCTGCTAAAATTTAAATACAGAGTTCTAGACAACTGAAGCCAGCAAAGATGATCATCCTGAAAGTAAGCTCACAACAGAGGAAAAGGTGACAGTGACCTTTGGTGTGTTTTAAGAGTCACAGCAATAGTGGCACCAGCAGACAGCAAACAGAACCATTAGCAGGCACTCAGAGTAAGAGCAAAGATAGGTGGAGCGAAGCAGAAGGAAAGAATGCAAGAAGCTAAGTGGAGGAAAACTGACAAAAATCAGATTTTACTTTTGAAAAGCAGTTATTCAAAACGTATTAAATCTGGAGGAAAAAACAATCAGGCAAATATAACAAATTTTCAGATTTCCCTAGATATTCAATTCGTTGTTCTTTTAAGTGCCACTAAATTTAAGTTCACTAAATTTTCAGGTTTTAATTTCACCCTTACAAACCTCAACTTCTGCCAAGAGATCAAAACTCTGAGAGTCCAAGCAAAAAAAGTTTCCAAAGAAAAATATTTTGATTGCACTCAGTACCTGAAGAACTGAGTACCTCCTCTCTGCTCCAATTTAAGAGTATGTTCACAGAATCACAGAATTGTAGGGGTTGGAAGGGACCTCCAGAGATCATCGAGTCCAACCCCCCTGCCAAAGCAGGTTCCCTACAGCAGGTCACACAGGTAGGCATCCAGGCAGGTCTTGAACATCTCCAGAGAAGGAGACTCCACCACCTCCCTGGGCAGCCTGTTCCAGTGCTCCGTCACCTCACTGTAAAGAAGTTCTTGCGCACATTTGTACAGAACTTCCTATGCTGCAGATTCTGGCTGTTTCCCCTTGTCCTGTCTCCACTCACCACTGAAAAGAGTCCGGCCTCGCCATTCTGCCCCCCACACCTTAGATATTTATAGACCTGGATCAGGTCCCCTCTCAGTCTTCTTTTCTCAAGGCTGAACAGACCCAGTTCACTCAGCCTTTCTTCATAGGAGAGATGCTCCAGGCCCTTCACCATCTTTGTGGCCCTCTGCACAGATGTTGCCTCAGTGTTATACTGAACTTACTCCACACAAATTTAAGATGTAAGAACTTGTTTCAAAGATTTTCTCAACCTCCTCAGGACAGCGCTGAAAGGAACTATTAACTTAAAAATAAAAAAATCTTTGCAATGGTTGAAAGGTTTATAACTTGGGTTATGCAAATTAACATGACGTTACTAAGTACTCTGTATATTCAGTAACATTTTGTGAAATAGTAGTTATTCCTTTATTACATTATTCTCACACTGACAATAATTAAAAAAAAAAAAAAAAAAGTGCAAATGAGCCACCGTTAGCAACCTCAAGAATTGCAAGCTCTTCCTCTGAGCAGTTTATCTGTTCGGTGCATATTGACCGCATCTGGAATTCTGTGCCCAACAACTACTTGGTAATTTCGCTGTTTTATACCAATGCAGATGCTTTGTAAATGTTTTCATTCAAGGATTGAACGTAAATAATAAAAATATGAAGCTAAGCAAGTGTAATTGAGGATGTTTGCAAAGGAAATAAAGTAACTGTGTTTGCTCACCCAGGGAAATCTTATTTTTTGTGTCAGAATCTGAAAATGGGAGGGAGGCAAGGCCTCGAGTGACTTCTCTGCAGTTATTTTGCATCCTTAAAAATAGTACACAAAACATTCACCATACCTGCTTTTATATTTCAGCCCTCTTTAGGATTCTAAATACTGTATTTATGTTTTTACAGTTCCTGTGCTCTGTCATATAGCTATTTGCCACATCCATATGTTTCACTCCTTTGGGCTTTCCTGTAAAACCAGTAGGGAATTTCTTAGTCAAGCAAAGCCTTTTCATGTAGCTAAATTTTACACATGTAGCTTTGAAGATCTGCCCAATAAGGCACTGACATTAAAAAAAAGGAAGCATAATAGTAGTTAACTGACAGGGAGCTTGAAGGAGGATGCTATATAACAAATACATATATATGTATAGATAGATAGATAGATAGATAGATAGATAGATAGATGCACACATATGAAACCATACTTTGTCAATTGTAGAGCAATAGCAGTTTTTCCCTTGGTAGTCATAGCCAAAAATGCCACTGGGCTGTCAGTACCCATCCTCACTATTTCTGACATTTTTCACATTATTAAATCATGACTTCACATTTCTTGTGCACGCCACTAACGTGCCTGTTGTAAGATTCTGCCACCATGTGAAGCACATTAGGTTATTTCCTAGGAAAACTCATTTTCCACCCATTCTCTAAGCCATCCACTTTGAAGCGCATCCTCAATATTGCTAATAGGTGTTCTTAGAATACTTTGTGAATCAAGGTCCTCATTTCAGATGCCTTTGTGCCTGATGTTTTTTCCACTTCCTTTAAAAAGCAGCATGATGCACTTTTAAAAGGATTCACTGTCGCTGCTATTTGAATTAAAAACAATTAATGGAAGCTAAAGTAATTTGAAGCTAAATACCATCTTACCCTTCGCGATGCTATTCCTTGGGACGTGGAAACAGCAGAGACAAAGGAGCTGTTCCAAAGTTGACCTCTCTCTACTAAAGATGAAGAAATGCTCTGGCAAAAGCAGTAAGGCAGAGAGCAGTGTGAAGCAGAGACCTCTCCTCACATTCCCTGACTCCAGCAAATGAAGCTGGGCAGCAATACTGGGACACATCACTGGATACATGTTGGGTGGCAACAGAGGAAACCATGGAAGTGACAAAAGCACAAAAGGAGAAAAAAAATGCCTCGTGCCGATAGATTTCATAGCTGAAAACAAGAGCAAAGCATCTGGGCAAGATAACAGTGAGCTGAGAAGCTCTTCCTTTCTGCTGGTCCCTCATGCAGCCTGTGCGCGGTTCTGACCCCAGCCCTGCTCCTATGCTTCTACAGATAAGAAAAGCTAACAAGAATACACGACTGCTAATATCTTGAATAAGGCACATTTTGTTTGATTGATGCTTTTATCAATGGACAATCCCAACAGGTTCAGAAAATGCAAAATTTCAACCAGGCAACTATTTTACTTACGAACTCCTTCTTACACCAGCTACCAACCTCACTTTAGTCAGAATAGTTAAGACCTTGGGTCAAGGAGACAGTGGCATTAGCACTCAACAGAAAATGTGCTTCTCCACACTAAAATAGCCACTTAAGCAAGAATGTGGAAATGATTTATCTTGCAACGTTTGAAGTTGGATCTTCACCTCAGTTGTGTCATGACTGCACAATCAGTCAGAGGAAAACTGTTACGCTTTCATTCAAAGAAAAGGATATTCAGCTCTTCATTATGAGTATCTAACAAATAATGTTACCTTTTAGGAAATAAGAGAATCATAAATATTAGCTAGTGGAAGCATTCACATTTATAACATCAGAGTTAGAGACCTTCAGTGTTCCAGTGCCCAAATATAAATCTCACTGTTTAATAATGGGAAGGCAATACGATTTCACTGAAAACCATTTCATTTAAATAAAGTTCTATTTGTAATTCTAAATAATCCAGCACTACCTTAATGTAAGATGATCAGAAAAAAACAAACTGAAAACTTAAATTGAAGCTTATAATATAGTCTTGTGAAGGAAATCAGACTTTTAAAGCAAGGAAACTGCCAGATAAGCTTGATTTGAGACTCAGCCATACAGTTTATACATTCAGCATTCTTTAATGGTTGTACAAACCACAGCATTTTAAAATAATGCACACAATACTTATGTGTTATGACAGTGCTTATGTATGTAATTAACACAGTTGAGATCAGAGCCAATAAAACAATCAAATGGAATTCTGAAGACTTAAGTCCAATAAAACCATAAAATTATGTACCTATAAGAACTCATATCATCTTTAACCACTATTTGTACATTCCAATGGCAAAACTACGCTTAGAAATCCCCATTCTTAAGAAATCAGTAAAGTTGCTCATGTGAAAAGCAGTTGTCATATGGGCACAAGTTCTACTGGAACTGAGAAACCTGCCAACATGTAGGGCATCTGACTCCACCTGTGTGTCTTCTCCTTGTTCCAATAGCATGTCTACATAAAATTCAACCATGGTACTCACGAAGAATCAGAAAGTTCAAGTTTCTCATATTTACAGACATTCTCTCTGCAGTAATACCAGAATTTGAAGGCGGAATTAGGGAATTTTAGGCATGAAGTCCATGAATTTTCATAGAATCATGGAATCACCAAGGTTGGAAAAGACTTCTAAGATCATCCAGACCAACTGTCCACCTATTACCAATACTTCCCACTGAATCACATCCCTCAATACAACATCTAAATGTCTCTTGAACATCTCCAGTGTCAGTGACTCCATCGCCTCCCTGAGCAGCTTTTTCCAGTGCCTGACCACTCTGTCGGATAAGAAGTATTTCCTAACATCCAACCTGAATCTCCCCTGGCGCAACGTGAGGCCAGGAAACAGGCAAGCTGGTAACAACAGATAAGGAGAATGCTGAGGTACTTAACTTTTTTCCTTAGTTTTGTCTGATAACTGCTTGCCACACAGCCCCCAAATGCATGATTTTGCAGAGAGGGGGGGGAAAGCAACATCCCTCCCAAGCAAAGCAAGTAAGCAAAGATAATTTTGGTCACCACCTGGGGATCCTGAACATCTGCAAGTCCATGGGTCCTGATGAGATGCATCCCAGAGTTCTGAGCGCATTAGCTGATGTAGTTGCCAAGGCACTCTCGGTAATATTTGAAAAGTCATCAGCAATCAGGTGAAATCCCTGGTGACTGGAAAAAAAAGACAACATCACACCTGTTTTTAAGAAGGATAAAAAGGGTGATCCTTGGAACTACTGTCCTATCAGTCTCACCTCTGTGCCGGGAAAGATCAGGGAACAGATCCTCTGGAAGCTGTGCTAAGGCACGTGGAAGATAGGGAGGTGATACAGGAGAACCAGCATGGTTCTCAGGATTGAGTCCAGAGAGTGGTGATCAAGATTCCGTGTCTGGATGGAGATCAGTGACAAGTGTTGTCCCACAGGGGTGAGAGCTGGGACCGATACTCTTTAATATCTTCATCATTGACAGTGGGGTCTAGCACATCCCTCAGCAAGTTTGCTGATGCCACCAACCTGTGGGGGTGTGGTCAACACACAAGAGGGATGGGATGCCATTCAGAAGGACCTAGACAGGCTTGAGCAGCAGGCCCAAGTGAACTTCATGAGGTTCAATAAATCCAAATGCAAGATATCTTGCATCCAGGTAGAGGCAATCCTCACTTCCAATATGAGCTGGAGGATGAAAGAATTGAGGGCAGCCCTGTTGAAGAAGATCTGGGGGTACTGGTGGACAGAAAGTTGGAAATGAGCCAGCTATGTGCCCTCACAGCCCAGAAAGCCAACTGCATCCTGGGCTGCATCAAAAGATGCATGACCAGCAGGTTGAGGGAGGTGATCCTGCCCCTCTACTCCATGCTAGTGAGGCCTCGCCTGGAGTACTGCAGCCAGTTGTAGACACCTCATACAGGAGAGAAGTGAACCTGTTGGAGCACGTCCAGACAAGGGCCACAAAAATATGAAGCAAGGGATGGAACACGGCTCCTATGAGCACAGGCTGAGAGAACTGGGACTGTTCAGCCTGGACAAGAGAAGGCTCTGAAATGACCTGATAGCAGCCTTTCAATAACTGAAGGGGAGCTACAGGAAAGAAGAGGACAACTCCTTAGCAGGGTCTGTACTGAAAGAACAAGGGGAAATGGCTTCAAACTCAAAGACAGTAGATTTCAATTGGATATAAGGAAAAAGTGTATCAACAGTGAGGGTGGTGAGGCACTGGAACAGGCTGCCTAGAAATGTGGTTGATGCCCCATCTCTAGAGACTTTCAAGGCAAGGCTGGATCAAGCCATGGGCAACTTGATCTAGCTGCACACGTCCCTGTTCATTGCAAGGGAGTTGGAATAGATGACCTTTAAAGGTCCCTCCCAACTCTAAGGATTCTGTGATTCTAATCAGTTAGAAAGAATAGGCATTCTAACTGGAATTAAAAAAAAAAAAAATCATTTCCTACCAAACTTAGCTACCATAATCTTTCATTCTGTGCCAGGCAATCATACAGCTCTTAAGATACTGAAGTGTATGCAGTGTGACTGCACTATACACCACTTTAGCTTATGATAGAATTTTAAATCAACCTTAACTGTAGCATCTTTCTTATGCAAAAACTACAATATAAGAAGGTGATTTCAATTTAGATTGAGTTAAGTCTTTAACTGAAGCTAAATATCATTTGGTTTAAGATAAAAAAACAATCGATGCAATTTTCATCTGTTTCCAATGAGGAAAGACTATGCATGGTCACACGCGTTATCCTGACAGGTACTGACACCATTTTGAAATCTGCTTGTCAGTATTCCCTTCAGTCAGAGGGTGGCTCATCCATGCAGTACTATCAATCTAACACATAAACCTAAGCTAATTTCTGGCTGTGGGTACTAGCAGATGGGGAAGATCCTTTTTCTACGTCATTTCCACGCAGCTTTGATTAGTATTTAAAAAGGCTACTGTGACTTAATTTGGTATTTACATTACATACAGATGATTAGAAAACTCACGTGTTTAGTAGAATGAAATATCCTGCTAAAATTCTCCACTATCAATGAAAAAAAAAATTTGAGGGGCAACAGGAACAACAAGTTGCATCCTTTTGGGACTTTCACATGACGTAACCTGTCCTGCTGATACTGCAGCTCATTCAATTAAACAGCATTCAAAGGGAGTAGATGCCTGATGGATTACTGAATTATAACTGGATAATTTACAGCAATAGCTCATCTATAGGAATACAGAATTTGCCACATCAGATAAACAAGCTATTGCATCTGGTCACACAATTTGCCTGAAGCAGTGCAATTCCTGATGCTTCAATGGGAGTTGTAAGAAGTCACTGCATTTTGTTATTTATTTTTATTAAAAATACAAGCATATAGACTGCCTGTTTCTCTCCAAATGTTACCCCCAAGTCTTTCAACATCTTGCTGTCAGTAGCTCCTGACTGCGCAGCTGATCACTCAGTCTGATATTTTCATTAACTGTATCTGACAGTCCGATTCCTTCTCTGCACACAAGCAGATGTGTATAAATATATATAGTCTTACTGAGAAAGCCTTAATCATTTCTAAGAAGAATGTTAATAAAAAAATACTTGCTCTCGACTACGCAAAATTTGTCTTTTCTTTGAAAAACACTGGTGCTTCCTAAGATAACTACATTTCAATACAAAAGAACTGTTGTACAGAAAAGAAGCAGTGTTACACCATTTCTTTTTTTCAAGAAAATCCATCTACACCCATTCACACTACACAGATTTCTAAAAAGTATATTTCAGTTTATTCCTCTGGTATATTAGAACGTATGCCTCCTGCTTTGCCAAAACCAAGCCACCCACATAAGGGCGAGCTATAACAGCACCATCCCATGACAGCAGTAAGTGCCAAAATTAGTGCCACAGCTTCAATCACAGGGAAGATGACAGACTGGCTTTGTCAGATCCATTCTTCCCAACCCAATCCCAGATAACTCAGGCATGCTGTCACACCTACTCATGAAGCTATCTGCTGGACAGACAAGTGGAAAATACAAGACAGCCTATGGCTTTAAAATAATCCACCATCTAAATTCAATAACAGCAATATTAACCCTGGCCTAGCTCAAGCAATGTAAGCGGGAACAAGCTGCTGAGGGACTCCTCAGTGATGGCATCAATTAAGGGAGCTTTCATCAAACCAATGCAGAAGCAGGGAACGGAACTCTGATGCTCTTCCTGATCCTCAAAATACATTCAGGATGGAAGGATGTTCCATGCTCCGACTCTACACAGAAGAAAAAGTCCCTGAACAGACAAAAGGAAATAGCACACAGGACAAGGAGGAAAAACGGAACACATGATTGGATGTGGAAACTGGTTAGGCAAGGAACTCAGGAACTGAAGTTACAGAATTAGGACATGAGGAGAAGGGAACATATTACACATACGGGATTATAAAAGTGGGAGCTAAAAAACAAGAGAAGGCAAAGACTGGTAGAGCAGGGAGATACGAATGATACAACTGCTGCATTTGAGCTACATTAAGAACTGCACTAAGAGAAGCAAGACAGGAACAAGGTAGAAAGGCCAACAATCAAGTTCAAGATAACAAGTAAGAGATTGTCTGCTAGAGCTACTGTGTTCTGGCACACAATAAAAACAAAATAACTAAGTGCACCATTATTGAGATGTCAGCATCTACGTATGAAAACAGCTCACACACATTCTCTCCACTGGTATACAACCAGCTACTTATCAGCAAT
The DNA here is from genome assembly GCF_019238085.1 of Lagopus leucura. Classification (NCBI taxonomy): domain Eukaryota; kingdom Metazoa; phylum Chordata; class Aves; order Galliformes; family Phasianidae; genus Lagopus; species Lagopus leucura. Next base: position 8,914,523 of record NW_024962266.1, read on the forward strand.
TAGATACTTCACTAGCTCAAATGACAAAGGCTGCTGTCGAACTAGAATATCAACAGAAATTCAACCATGTGGAATTTTGCCTGTCTTTTCAGCTTTCTATCTTAAGAAAATAATAATTAAAAAAAAAAAAAGACAAATACTGAGACTACAAATTGAGGTGATCGTTTCTTTTAAATAGCTGTTGAATACTGTTGTTAATTATCTGACAAATTCCCTAAATTCAGTGCCTACAGTCTGACACACCTAATAAAAGGGATAGCTCTACTTTACATGTTATTAGAACAAAACGTCTGGTAAGAATGAATTATCATAGTGTTCAGCTATAATTCAGCTGAGCTTCTCAAACAGGATAGTATGTTCTAACATTGGCACTAGTAGGCACCTATTCTTTAAAAAAGTAACTTCAGTTCACTGCAACACCTCTGAGAACGTGGGATTTTCACAGAAATTTCCACAGCATTTAAAATTATACTTACCTGACAAACTAAATGCACAAATAATATGCAACGAAAAGGGTTTAAATGCACAAAAACATATCTGTAAGCATAAACCAAAGACTTACTGTTTATAGTAGCCAGAAAAGCTGAAGATGAGAACACTGAGTCAGTCCAAACAACACCTGCTGATAAAATCCAAGGACTGTGATAAAATCAAGCCTAAAAAACAAAAGAAGAATGGGGAACAGAAACGAAAGACCTATAGCTAGCATGCCAGAAAAATGCTAACCTCAGGGGCCATTACTTAAAACAAGTCCTTCAGTAGGTGTCGGAAATGTATGAAACTTCCCATTATAATTGATATCTATTACCACATGAAATCCCAGGGTTCACAACAACCTCATTTAGCAACACTGCCCTGATCCCAAGAAACAGCCAGACCAGACCCACCTCTGCAACAGTAGACCCACATTACATCACCATAATACCCAGCTTTGATCAAGACTTGAAATACAAAGGTCTAAAATACAAAACTTAATTTCCTGCTGTTACCTATTCCCTGTATGCATTTTTAATCCCCATCCTTCTTACTCTTTCATGCTTAAAAAAAAAGTCTAGCTCAATGAGTCAAGAAAATCTTTTGCAACCACTGAGCCCGTGACCAAAACGACAGCTAAGAGTAATGCCTGAAACAGCCCAACACTGTTACGACTTATCAATGGACTGATAAGATAACACTCTATGCCTGCCTTTCTCTAGAAGAAAGGATTTCACATTGAAGTCCGAACCAAAAACAGAAACTGCATTTTCTCTGCTTTGCTTTTTCCTTTTCTTCTGCAAGAGCTCTGAACAAAAGCAGCTTCAAGCCAGGCCATTTTAAGAAAATTTGGGGGAAGAGGAAAAAAGCAAATTCCAGATCCAAGTCATATAAAAATTACTGTCAGATATATATTTCCTTACTGTAACCTTCTACAGTTAAGAAGAAAGGAAAAAAAAGGTAGTAAAAAAACAAAACCAAGCATCAAAAAAATCCAATTTTATTTTGCTTTTACTGTAGTTTTTAAATTTTTAATTAATTTTTAATAGAAGACTAAGGTGGTTTGTCATGGAAAATGCCTGCAATTTAAAGCAGACTGAAGTGTCCAAGCTAGAAATCTCAAACATTTAACTGCTCAACACTACACAGAGATAAGTATTTCAGACAATATCTAGAACTGTCTAGCGCTCTTGTTCCCTTAAACAATGCATTTTCAGATACCGCACTGTATTATATCCTATAAACAAATAGTGTACCCTCAGCATAAATGTGACATTTGTTTGACACACCAATAATCCAACAAAATTACAGGGAATCACAGAGCTGTTGATGTTTAAAAGGACCTCTTGAGGTCAATTTGTCCAAGCATCCTGCTCCATCTGTGTCAGTTACAGCAAGTTGCCCAGGACTGTGTCTAGACTGGCTTTAAATATCCCACAGATTTAGACTCCACCACCTCTCCTGGCAACTTATTCTCTACTTGACAGCATTCATAGTAAAAATAAAAAAGTGCTCTGTTGCACACAATGGAATTTAATGTGTTTCAATACTTGTGTCTATCATCTCTTGTCCTGTCAGTATGCCCTCCTGAGAATAGTATGGCCTCCTCACCTTAATCTCTTCCTATCAGGCATTAGTACACACTGACAAGATCACTGAGCGTTGTCTTCTCCAGGCTAAACACTCCCAGCTTTCTCAGCCTCTCCTAATATAAAATACTCCACCTTGATAGCCCTGGCACTGGACATACTCCAGTAATTGCTTCTTTCTCATGCTGGGAGCCCAGAATTGGACACAGTACACGAGGTGTGACTTTGCCAGTGCTGGGCAGAGTAGCACGGCATCTCCCTGACCGTGCTGGAAGCATTCCCAATGGGGCCCGGGGTACTACTGGCCTTTTGTCCACCAGCACCCTCAGAGAAGCTGCCCTCCAGCCAGCTGGCTTTGTCACATGGTGGTGCCTGGGTTATTAGTCACCAGACGGATGACTAGGCAACTCAGGTTGCTCTCAAAGTCAGCACAACCCTTTGGCGTATCAGCCACTCCTCCCAGTTTTCTACCATCTGCAGACTTACTGAGGGTGCACTCTGACCCACCTTTCAGGTCATTATATGAAGTTGTTGAACAGTATTTGAAGCTGTACAAAAGATAAAGTCGATCTCTTTCACATCCTGCCCAACGCTGTGCAGACTGCTGTGGAGCAGCTCCCTTACTTGTTGGCCCAGCTCCTCAACAACTGCACACTAAAAGGGTGCTTGATCCTACCTGATTAGGGGTCAGGTAGAACAAAGGCTGCAGGCACCCTTTGATCAAGGACAGCCCAAAGGTCTGTCAGAAGCTGCTCTTAGCCTTCCTAAGCAGTAGCAGCATCTCAGGGCTCCCTCAGCACCCAGCAGCCGCCTGTGCCCACTGCCCGGGCCTGCCTCACACACAGGCCTCTCCCCAGCACAGGCTGAGGCCAGGCAGGGCACTTTGCTATTTGTGCTTCTATTAACACAGTGAGGTTAAAAACAAAACTAAACTAAACAATAACAAGCAGAGTTTAATTGGTTTACCACAGCTTTGGTTACCTGCGGAGAAACCGCACCCGAGGCTCACTCAGAACTTACCTCACACCCTTTTCCCTGAGGAAAATAAAACCGTTGTTTTAACTTTCCACCTCCCCCAGAATATGACACTGAATTACTAAAATAAAAAGCTCTAATAGCAAATGAAGCAGGTCCTAGCTTATTAAGTAAATGTTATGGCTATATGTTACTTGCAGAGAAGAGTATGTTTCCCAAGTCTTTTTAAGCAACCACGACTGTACTATTCCATGCAACTTTTGATCTTGCAGATCAAATTCACGTCTCACTACACAGCAGATACGTTCATACAGCACTAGCACATGGTTTTCCCAGAACATTCTAGACTTACTTTTTGTTTTTACCTTGTTCCCTGCTGCTGACGCCCCAGCCTCTGCCTGCCCACACAGCAGCCCATGACGGCAGGGCAGGGCAGCTCTCACAGCAGGCAGCAGCGGGTCCTTGACTGAAAGAGCCCAACAACCAATTTTTGCTCCTTTAGAGAGCTGAAAAAATTTTTACGAAGATCATTTTCTGACGATGGAGAACCGGTTTTGTAGCTATGACTTCTCCCTTAGAAAAACATCTCCATCCATTATCTTCACTGCTCACTTCAGAGCTTGCTTTGCCACACAGGCCTCTCCTCTACAAGACAGCACAATTCAGACTGACATTGCTGAAACCTTGAGAAAACCCTAAATGAGCAGGTAGTGCTATTATCTAAGAGTGACAGATGATCCTCTGTGGTACAAGAAAATTGCTGAGCACTGCACTCCAGGAAGCACTTCAGTACGCAGGTGGAGCCGTGGGCCCTCCTCAGCAGCAGCCACAGCAGCCACGTGCTTTCTGCACAACACTTGGAATATTTTTATTTCTTTATTTTTACACAGAACACCAAACACTTGAGCCTTCCAATCGTTCAGTGCAGTGCATTATAAGCCCACAGTTACACACATAATTAAATGGAGAAGGAATGACCCGCAGGTTTGTGATTGTTCTAGACTTGGAATTATAAGAAGCGAATTACCATTTTGAGTATCTCATTGCTGCGTATCAAAAATCAAACCAGGTTATCACAGAGCACCTTAAGAAACCTTAAGGCCCTTTGCAAGGCAGACAGCCCCTCTGCTTCCCTTTTTCCCTTACCTTCTCACACATCATCTCTGAAACAATATGTATATGTAGAGAAAGCACTCCACGTTATTTCTAGATTTTGCAAGCTGACAATTTACAATACATTTTCTAATCTTTTGATTTTGCTCACTGATGGGAGAAGGGGAATCCTCTGTTTCATTTGTGTCCTTTCTGGCGGAGAAATTAAAAAAAAAAAAAAAAGAACAGCTCTTTGAGAAGCTTGTGCCAGCTTCATTGTCAAGACAAAGGTCACTGCATTCCTATTCATGATGACCTACAACTGTACCCATTTAAAGACTTCATTATGCTACATTAGAAGGAACTCTTTCTCAGGGGTTTTCGTTTAGCTCCATTGTGAGAAGAACAAAACAGGCAGGCATCATCAGAATATGGTGTTTAAAATAGTGAAACTGATGATTTTAGTTACCAACTGCCTTCATTTGACATCCACTTGGTTTCTGTGAAGCATTATTTCCAAAAACATGTAAAACATGAAACCACTTTTACTCTAGACTGCATTTCCAGACTACAACGTAAATAAAAAAATAATCAAACTCACCATATCTACACAAAATGGGTTACAGTCTCTCAAACAATAAGAGGTTCCAATATCTCCAGAGGTGAGGAATTGGTTTAACCTTCATCACTTCAGACTAACACTGAAGTTGACTATTATACAAGTATATTTGGAAAGAAGTTTCAATTATGAATTCTCTGGAAATCCACTTTTAAATTCTGCACATTTTTCAAATGGATTTCACTCTACACTAAAATCACCAAGCATACCTCCATCTAGTTACAGGGCTGGATAGACCAGGTACACAAACTGCTTCATGCTATAATTTGACCAAACTTTCTAAGCTTACACATCTCTTTAACTATGCAGCTTAAGAAGTTATTATTAACACACCTCCACTAATAATTTTTTTAATAACGCTCTGGACTGAAGCTGGCCAGACATGAAATAATGGCAGAGTTTTGGCAGAGATTCCAGCTTTTCATTTTCAGGAAGTGGGTCTGTACTTTGTAGTGGCAGGCCTTCATTAACAAAAAGTAAAAATAAAATATTTAAAAATTAAGTTTTAAGAAACAGATCTTCTTTGCCCTGTGTCATACTTGCAAATCATTACTGACCACAGAAAAGCTGCAAGAGGGAGACCACATTCCCTCTACCAAGATTACACGATTGCCTGCCCCTTAAGATGCAATACCAGGAGCACTTACAAGTAAATGTGTCATCCTGCATAACTTGACCAAATTCCAGGTAGACATTTACCCAAAGCAAAATAAATGACCTCTGCAACTGCATAAGCTACTCCTTACCAATCTCATTTTCCAACATTATCAAGCACTTCTTAAGTTAATCCACTTTTCATTGTAGAGATACATTTCATTTAAAAGATAAGATCCACAGGCATAATTTATGCACTCTACTTTAGAGCACCTCAGGCAGAACACGCAAGGTGTTTTATTACACGTCTATGTATTTTCCTGTTATGAGAAAGCAAATTAAAGTGATTCAAAACCTTGTCACTCAAGTTGCATATGGATTTCTTTGTAAATTCTAGTCTTCTGAACAGGTTTCGGTCTGATTTTATTCCCAGTCATTTCAGAACACAACCGCCCACCACTCAGACTTTCCCCTCTCCCCCCCCCCCCCCCCCCCCCCCCAAAGAAAAAAATAAATATTCACAATCTTTGAGCAGCCTGAACTGTCCTTACCAACACAATTTCTGGCCAAATGCCAGCACCCACTTACACCATGATTCAATCAGGCTCTAACCTCCCCTCCAGTGGGAAGAGAGCACAAGTACAGAGAAGTATGCTCAGTAAAAAGAAATTATGAGATTAAATATAATCTACTTTTTAGCCTTCAAAGAACATCAAAACAACATTTTGCAAAAAGCACAAAGTAGAACTTTCACGCGAACAGCAATGCCATGGAATTGCCAATGGTAATAACCTACCTTGAGCAGGTTTTAACCTACCTTTACCAGGTGCTTAGCATCAAAAGCAGCACACGCTACTGTAGAGAGTATCTGACAAAGGCTACAGTTCCTGCATAACAATCATTGTATGCTTTGTTCGTAGAATGCTTTCATATTTGTAGCGCTATAGAGACAGTTTAGAACAAGTTTTAAGTTAAGATAAAGTATATTACAATAATCAAATAAACGCACTACGAAATTAGTTCTTCTTTCTTCATTCTTCAGCTTGGCCAGATAATACTTAATCAAATTTAACACCAAGTCCCCAAGTACACAGGCAACTCTGTAGCGTACCTTCAGTTTTAAAATAGCAAAATCCACTGCAAAGTCAATAAAAACAAAACACACCAAGATGTAAACACTGCAGCATGCTAAGTACAAAAAATTACATTAGCATCGAGATTAAAAAACAAGCTTTAGAATTTTATAAATGCTATCACTAAATCTTTCTAATCCTCAATTCACCGCATCTTGTACGTGCATTAAGACAAACTGATTACATGATGACAGTACTTTTCCCAAGCAACTCCACACTGCTGTCTGTATGCACAACAGATTGGATGACAACCCTCAGAGTATGAAGCAGGACTATGCTTCATGAGGCTGCTCTTTACAGAACGTGGATTCCCCAGATGCTAGATTTACAGTGAACACAATTGAAGGGAAAGAACAAGCTACTGATTTAGGCTTCTTACTGTCACCTTAGAGAATTTAACTCCCTCATGACCCTGTCCCACAGCTTTTACTTTATTCTAGTCAATCTGCTATTCTATATTTACTGAGCTGATACCTTTTCCTCAATTTATCTCTACACAGATCGAGTTTGGAATAGCAGGGGTCTTACAAAAGGAACTCAACTCCAAACAATGTCAAATAAATGAATTTCCATCACCTACCCCTTCAGGTCATAGGTGTCAAACTGAAATTGGGCATAGTAATTTTTTAGCATCAGAGGCTACAATAAGAATGTACTGGCATGAGACTTGTTCTTGGGACATCTCATTGCATTAGGAAACAATACTGAAATAAATCTGGGTTCTAGCTGCAAGTGAAAAAGGGGACAAGAAACGTGTTTTGAACACCAGAGCATATCTGTACTTCATCGCCATTAATTCAGTAAACAGGGTAAATCTTGCATTCTAAATGCTACACAAAATAGCACATATTATTTTCTTAAATGCCTGCATGAAAGAAATTGTACAAAAATCACACTAAAACTAAAGGGCCTATACACACATTCAAGAAAGCCAACTCTATGAGAATGTGAAACAGATGCCACAATATAGGGCACTTAGTAGAAAATGCTATTTGAACTAACGTAAAAAACTGTAATCATCTGTTATCTAGAAGGGGTCACCTTCAAAGATACGACCACTAAACTTCCAAGCATCTGAATGTAAACACATTTCCTCCCAAAGACTCCTAAGTAAATATGATGGGGTTTTCAAAAACAGCAAGTGACTCAATCAGGGACACCAACCAAACCCAGTCTCAAGTCCAGGCTCCAAAAATGGATGCCACTAGTTCATATATATGTTATATATTATATATATGTATATAGTTCAGTATATATATATATACACACACACTCATATTATTAACTTGATTTTAAAGAAGGATGAAAAGTCCATGGAACAGAAAGGTTTTCTTCTTTAATTTAGCTTTGGGAAATATGTGCAGAAGATAGCATGCAAAGCATGAGAAAGACTAAGCTTGGAAAATTCCAGACCAAATGATTAAAGCTGGCAGTCAGAAGGGGCTGAAAAAAGGATCTTCCATCTCAAAGTGATATGCCTTCTTCTACATGTGCAATAAAAAAAGTGAGAACGTAGCGACCTAAAGCTTCTCACGTGTATCTTCTGGGGCATAACAAACAATTATAACAGCCACCTCACCTGCACAATGATTTCAAACAGGTGGAGAAAACAAAAGTAGAGGTAACATTGAGGGAAATATTTTGATAGTACAATACAAGGCAGGGAGAAAAACATACACACAGAACAAACAAAACAGTAACAAAACACCATCAATTATTCCAAATTCTCCTCAAGGTTTTCACGTTGCATCAGACTGCTTTTTTTCCATTAACTCCATAACCGTAGAATGGTGAAGTCTCACAACACCATCATGTATTCACATTTTTTTCCATCCTCTTCTATTCTACCAATTTATTATTTTAAAATTCCATCCACCATCCGCAAGTCTGCATCCAACTCAGCTCATTCAGGAACTACCACACATATAAGGCAGCTTTTTTACATTACCTGGGGGCAAGTCAGGTGTGAACTTTTAGCATCTCAGAGAATACAGAAACACATTTACAATTCTGGGTACCAAATCATGCCTGTTCCAAGCAAAAACAGGTTATGCGAGCTACTATCATAAGATAACACTTTATGGGCAATTTTCTATCATCATGTATAACAATTCTTTATATTCTGTTAGCAATAGGAGATAAGTTATCATCCTGCCGTAATTAAAAAATAAATACATAAGCCAGGAACGACAGTGAAATTCAAGGGCTTTTTTTGTTTGTTTCCTTTCTCCTCTTCCTACTACCGCAACCCTAAATAAATCTTCCATCCACACAGTAACACAACTACAACTTGACATGTAGGACCTTTCTAGTATTTAGTACATAAAGCCACACTTGATTTCTACCTAAACCTGATTGGAAGAAAAATAAATTTGAATTCCTTCCATGTTAAACTGGGAAAACCATAGCCGTTTCTTTTTTGAATGATATTCACCTGTGGAGAGAACAGACAAAATTGCAGTGATTTCCCCTCTTAGATCTTTCCAATTTTTTTCCTAGCAATTTGCTGAATATTAACCATTTAGCATTATCTTATATTTACTTGGGAAGACTTTGATCCTTATTAGCTGGAAGTCATTACTTGTCACGATTTCAATCATTTTTCTCTCGTCCGTCTCATCGCCGTGATTCAAACTGCAATCTTCTGTTCTTCAGTGCTTCACCACTGCTGAGACTTCCAATACTGCCACTCTTATAATTACATGCAAAGTTGAATTAAAATATGACTTCAGGATACCTGAAAACCATCTTCACATTAAAAAGCATACTTGTAAGTATTCTGCCATACCACTACCCTTACTTAGGCTTTTCTTAGAAGGTAAGTTAGCTCAGGAAGAAAATAAAACAGGTAGATGACTTTCTAAAATCTTTACTTTGAACAAAATTGCATTATATGTGTGTCATTAAGGATTTTCAGCAATTACAAAACATCTTTGAAATTAACAATACATGGTTTTAATACTTTTAACCAACATCACATATTTAAAAAAAAAAAAACAGATTTAAAAAGGTGAGGTTGTATGAAAGCATGAAAAAAATTGTTAGTTCTTTTTTTCCCTTGTTAGCTCAAAATACGGGACAGAGACCTGACTTCTAAAATAGCACATTCAGATGATCTCATCCAAAAAGAAATTGAAGGAAGAAAAGAAGCTGAGATGCCAGCATGTTATGTTATACCTTCTCAGAACTTTCTCACTTAACATTTCCCTAAGATGCTCTCAGAAGTGTTACTGGATAATAGAAGTGATATCTTCATGATGTTGTGAATAATAGGTTTTATTAGTATTAAGTTAAAGCAAACAGCCAGAACAATACATACGCAATTTCTACTACACACAATATAAAGAAAGAAAATTATAACCTCTGAGAAACAAAGGAAAAGGTACTGAAAAAGCCAACAAGTGGTTATGGATTATTTCATCCCCGTTAACATGGATCTGTGTACAGAGAACAGCTGTTGTTCACTTTTTCTGAACTGAAATAGGATGAAATACATAAACAAGTATAAAGAAAATGTTAATGGAGTTACATGGATTTCTGGGAACAAATTCTAGATTAGTAAGAAAAAGAAAGTTTGCCTAGTAAAAGAGGTTACAAGTGGGCTCAGGTTTCAAATTTTAGTGGTGAGGGACAAAGGGAGAAATTACAAAAGGATGTTTGTAACGATTCATTTAATAATACACCACTTTCATAACAGAAGTGTTTTACACTTGCACAATGTTAATAACTTTATTATACATGGAAGCCTGTAATAGGCTGATTACACAATAAGACTGCAAACAACCACTGGTACTTTCCTGACACCAGAAAAGTACGTAAGACTGAAACATCACCAAGAGTACATAAAAAAACCATCAGCATAAACGTCACCAAAATTACATTAAAAAACTAATCAAAAAATACATTTTTAAAAAGTGGTTTAGAGCAGTGCCACTGCCTTTCAGCAGCTTTGAATGGCCACCAGTATGTCTAGCAGGTTTCCGTGGCTCCACAGGCATTAGTCATGATTCACATATAATAAATAATGTACCACAAAATATACATAACGTAAGGCAGTAATTCCCAAGAAAAGTTCTGTTGATATTAACAAGCCACTCAAGTCCTACTCTCGTAGTTGACATCATCACCAGAAACCTTTGATGGAATTGCAGCCTTAGGCCCTGAGCCTGCAGCGATGAATTGCTGCAAGCCCCCGTATCCGTAAAGAGCTCCAATGACACCACCGGTAACGAAGAGGGGCACAGGGGTCCACGACAGCTGATCCTGATGCAGGATCAGGGCCTCGTATGTACAGTTGGGAGTATATTATTTCTTATTGTACGTGGAAACCTTGACAGAATTCTAAAATGTGTGGGAGTTCACTGTTCATTATTTGATGTCGAAAGTACATGGTAAGATACGCACTTTCTGGAATGTAGAACTTTTTAAATACTAGCTAAGATGGGTAAGAGAGGGAGTGGGCAATTTGGGCAAAAAGGGGAAGGAAAAAGGTGTAAAATAAGGAAAAAAACACAAATCAAGGTATTGGGAGCACAACAAAAGAAAGGGAACCTTAAAAAACAAAAGAATGCGGAAAGGGGGGAAAAACAAAAGAGGCATGTAAAATAAATAATGCATCCCAAAAGGACATCTAGACTACGACTGTAGCTTCAAGTTGGGGTTACAATGGCATGAACCAGAGGCATGCTTTTTGTTCTCAAGGCTTGTGTCAACAGAAACTCTTTACGGAATTACAGTCTTACAAAGGAGTTCTGGGGACATTATTGTTTATATTAAAGCTACCGTTCTGGGTTCTTAGTACAGATCCAAGAGTATCTGCTCAACCTGTCCGGAATCAGCGTCACCTAGAAGAACAGGAGTACTTGAAAAACAACATGGTTTAGGTAGCAAAATTCTGTCAGACCAGCCCAGACATAAGAGACAGCAATGTGAAATGTTATAGATCCCTTTCTCAAAAAGCTTGAGATATATATTTGTCACTATCTGTAAATTGGAAGTTCCAATACACTAGTGGTGCATAGAATTCCCATGCTTTGTTACACTTTCCTGAGAGTAAAGTAATTAGAATAAACCTTAGTCCTAGGAACAAAGTTAATTTTTTGCATTTTAAACTTTCGGGCTATTCCCTGACAATCTATAGATGTAAATTTAATTGCTAAATGTTGCCACTTGAACAAAAACACTATTTTAATCTATTGATTCCTGATTAAAAACCGTAATAAAACAGATCTAAAAAAATCACGCTAACAAAATAAACTAAATATGAAAAGTTGCATTGAAAGGGCATGTTACATTATTCTTAATAGGACCGTGTAGAAACATTCCAATGGCAGTGTTGTCAAAGTAAAACTACAGTAAGAAGACCCCACAGCTCGGTCACAGTCGGGACCTTACCTGTAACTCTGACTGGTTGGGGTTTTTACTCGTGTACTACATGGCTCACTTACATCAGACATCATATTTGAATACCCTGAGAAATCTGAGACTGAAGTCCTTACCCTATGGTCCACTTCGCCATTAGAGTTAGTGATAAAAGTCATTGGCACCCTGCTGCCCGACTTAAACTGAGAACCAAACGCTTGTGCAAAGTTCTCGATCTGGTAGGTTGCTCTAGGCTCTATGTCCTTCTGAGGATCTATCTGGCTAGCTAACTCCTGAGATGGGATCTGAAAGCTCGTTGAGGATTCTAAGTTTTTCTGTTCCTTCTGGCCAGTCAGTTTCTGAGATGTTGACTGGTAGTTAGATGAAGTCTCTAAGGTTTTCTGAGGATCAATGAGATCATCCAGCTCTTGAGAAGGAGTCAACTGTTGATGCGTAGCCTCCAAAGCAGATAAATAAAAGCCTGGTTGAGAGCCAAGCAACATCCCAAACGGAGGTTTTGGCAACGCAGTTGGCAATACTGAGGTAACGGATTGGCTGAAGCCACACTCGAGTGGAGATGTAGTGTATATCTGTTTGTCCTGAAACAGAGTGTGGTTATGGAGAGTTGAGGACAAGCTCACAAACTGGAAACTGGGTCCAAATGCAAAACCAGTGCTATTGGTCGTTCTTTCAAAAGCTTGTTGGAGGTATTTGGAGTATTCTTGCAACATGCTCGCCTTATCGTTTGAAACAGTTTGAGAGTTAGGACTCAAATTTTCTTCCTGAACCATCTCTGAATGTTCTCCTGAGCTGTGCAAGTCCACACGCTGTTCAGTTATACTGAAAGGATCTTCTTTCTGGCCTTCCGATTTGTGAGAGTACTGGTCCAAAAGGCTCTGTAAGACTTCATCAGGAATACCGGACTTGTCATGGCAAGTCTTTATTTCACTATTTAAGGATGCTGAATCAATAAGAGACAACGGAGTTTCGTTATCCATAACACTAACACCTGCAGACTGGATGACGGACTGCTGGGAAGTCATGTGTCCGACATTAATTGAAAAGGCACTGTTACTGCTTGCAGTTTGCAAGTATCTTCTTTTCTTTGAAAACTGCATGGCATCATCATAATTACTATTTATTTGACCTGATTTACCGCTTGGACTTTGGAGAAGGCCAATATTTTCTACACTGGTACTGGCTACTAATGAGCCTAGAGAGCCACTCTGTTTCCCAGACAGGGGTTTTTGCCCCAGAATGTCTGGCAGTGGTGATACAAAGTTAAGGTAGTTTTTGTCCGCCTGTTTTCTGCTTCCTTTCTTGAAGACCAATTTTGGCACCTTTTTCTGAAGCTCTTCTACGCCTGTGCCAATGAGACCACCACTGGAAGACACAATAGGAATATCAACTGCATAATTTGGCATGGCCACATTACTTGTAACTTGAGATTCCGCTACTTTGCTGCTACACTTATTTCCTTTGCTTTCAGTGGATACGCTTTTTGTTTTACTTTTTCTCCTTGAGGAATTTGTATTTCCCTGAGACAATGCAGCCAAGCTACCCATGCTATGCGACGATCCGGGCTCCATTCCAGCACCTGCTTTACCTATGGCTTCACCACACGTTCTTCTGTGCTTCAACAGTCTATCAGTCCTCGAAAAATACTGCTGACAAGTGTCACACTTGTATGGCTTTTCTCCGCTATGCGTCCTCTTGTGTCTTTCCATGTGGTACTTCTGGATGAATTTCATGCTGCACTGGTCGCACCCAAAAGGCTTCTCCCTGCTGTGGATCTTCTCGTGCCGCTGCAGGAGGTACTTCTGGATGAAGCCCATGCTGCACTGGCTGCACTGGAAAGGCCTCTCCCCGGTGTGGATGAGCACGTGCCTGCGCAAGTGGTAGGAGCTCCTGAAGGCAGCGCTGCAGTGTTCACAGACGTGAGGTTTCTGACTCGGGGACGCGACGGCACCTTCCGCGTCTCCCACCAGGGGGGGTTTGGACGAAGCGCCGGGCTTCCGCTTGGCTTTGATTCCCTGAGTTTCTGGCTTTGGCCTCTTCGCCTTCTTGACCTGGGCGTCATGCTTCGGCTCGCCCGAGCCGCCGGGGCCGCCCTCGGCTCTGCCGCCCAGCAGCAGGTCCCGGGAGGGGTGCTGGTGCAGGTGCTGCAGGAGGCTCAGGTCCTGGATCACGCTCTGCCCGCCGCCTTCGCCGCCGCCGCCCCCCAGGCCCGGGGGCCGCTCCTCGCCCGGCGCCCCGAAGAGCCCCCCGTAGTGGTGGTGCCGCGGCGGCTCTTCCTCGTCCTGCTCGCTGGGCTTCTCCTGCTTGATGCTGACGAGGGACTGCAGGAAGCCCCAGGGGCCGCGCTGCGCGGAAGAGGGCGCGGAGGGGAAAGCCCCCACCGGCTCCTTCTTGAAAGTCACGTCCTGGGGGGCGGGCGGCGCCGGGGGCTCGGCCGCGGAGGAAGCGGCGGCGGAAGGCGGGGGGAGCGCGCACTGCGGGGGGTGCTGGGCCGCCGGGGGGGGCGCGGCCGCCCGGGTGAAGCTGGTGACCGGGGGCAGGCGGTGGTTGAACATCACCGTGCCGGGGGGAAAGCCGGGCTCCATGGCCGCCGCCCTCTTGCCGCCGCCGAGGAAACCGCCGCCGAGTTTCATCCCCGGGAAGGCGGCCCGGGAGGAGCGCGGCCCTGAGGGGCCGCGGGACCCGCCGCCCGCCCGCCCGCCGGGACCGCCGCCCGCTCCGCCGCGCTCAGCGACGGGCTCCCTCCGCGACCCGGCAGCCGCCGCCCGGGCGCATCGCCGCCACCCCCACACGCGCGCCGACGGGCGGCTCCGGCCCGGGCTGCACTTACGGCTCCCGCCGCCGCCTCCAGTTAAAAATAACGCCGCGTCCGCTCCACAATGGAATTAACAGCCTCTGCGCCCCGCACCGCGCATGCGCGCCGCGCGGCACGCTGGGTACGGCCCGGCCGGCCGGGCGCCGCGCAGGCGGGCAGCGCGCAGGCGCGATTGTCCTCCTCCTGCTCGCCGCGGGCGCGTGGCGCCGGGGGGGGGGGCGCGTGGCCATGTTGGTGGGCGCCGCAAGGCC